>NC_035434.2:111319204-111619204 GCF_002127325.2 Helianthus annuus | reverse complement strand
AAAACTTTGACCATTCGGAAGAGTCAATGCAATGTTGCATTGTATCACACAACCATTTCCACTTTTTGAGCTTTGAGACTGAAAGCTTGAAGTTGAACTCTTCGGATTAACACTTGGATATGAAGAGACTCCATTGCTGCTGCTTGGACTTTGATTGATTGTTCCAGATGAGTTTTCAGCACTGAAGGCAGTTTGGATTTTCGGACTTGCTTCGATATCTGGAACACCCCCTTTGAAGTACATTTTAACATCTTGTTGTGCACATGGATTGCTCATTCTAGCAATCTTCTGTTGCTCTAGGTCTTGTCCTTCAATCTTTTCGATGAACTGAGAAACTGTCAATCCATCATATTCTCCGGTGTTCTTTAAGATCATCAAGAATGTACCCCATTCCTTTTGCGGTAACGCATCAGCCAATTTGTCAACCCATTCCTCACGTTCTTTGTTGATATCTAACAAAGACATTGACCGGACTAAGTGACAATATATTTCAATTAAATTCTTTGTGTCTTCTCCCAGTAAACTTGTAAATAAGTCAAATTCTTTCGTTAGCAATGCCTTTTTACTTTGATCATTTTTTCACTTCCCGCAAACTTAATTCGAAGTGCTTCCCAAATTGAACGAGAAGTCTTATCATGTTGAAGCAATATGAAGATGTATTCTTTAATAGCTTGCTGAAGTAAACTTATCATCATCTTTTCAGCTTTATACATATCACGTTCTTTGTCTGTAAATTCAGAAATCTTTTTCTCAACTCCCAAATCTGTCCGTGGTAGTACATACTTTTTCTTTATACACTCCCAAGATCTCAAGTGATTTGCCTGAACCCAATTCTCAAAACGATCTTTCCATCCATAATACTCCACAATGCCCATAAGCTTCGGGGGTTTTTGCATTGTTCTGGTTTCATTTTACATGTTCATGCTTTGAGCAATGGCAGCCGGAGTAGTCGGGGATGTGGCGAATGCGTTGAAGAACTCTTCTTCCATGATTCGATAACAAGCTATTCACAACAGACACTTTCAAACGAGATTAGATTTCAAGCGAAATTACTCCGAGCGAAATTAACCTGCAACAGACACTTCAAACGAAATTATGATTCAAACGAGATTAAAATCTTCAAACGAAATTAGTAATTTCGTTTGAACTGCCAAACGAAATTTAATTCCGTATGGAATTACACACGATTTCAAGTGAAATTACAACTTTCAAACGGAATTATGATTTCGTATGAAAAATTTCAAGCTGAATACTAATTCCATGCGGAATTAGCAGCAAATTCAAACCGGAATTAATCAAACTATGTAATTCCGAGCGAAATTAGGGTGTAATTTCAAGCGGAATTATGATTATGTCTGCAAATCCAATCTGATATTCAAGCGAAATTATCAATATTATCAGAATTAAGCCGAATTAAAGTCCAATTTTCTCAAGGATTTGTTAATACACTATTTCGCTTATGATATAAGAAATTCAGATCATATTGACTGTTAAAACTTGTTCAATTGAGAAAAGAAGGTGAAGAAGTTAGAAAACGAGATGAAATCAAGCTGAAATCTGCAAAACTCCTCCTCCTGTGCTCTGATACCACATGTAGGATCGTGTACAGACCCAAAACGAGTCAATCAGAGGTGTTCTACACAATATGAAAGGCGGAAACAGACATATTATGTGTGATTCAGCAAGATATTCACTTATAACTGTCTTGTTTATTGATCTGGTAACAATTTACAGCACGGAGACACTTCGACAGAGCTTCACCGTCGGGAAACACCTTCCTAATTCCGTTTCAAATGAAACTGTCACACCCTGAAATATCAGAGCATTGGCGTGACTGGACTGGTATCTTCATTGCACAGCGGAAGCAAATAAGCTAAGACTTCTAGAAAATAAACGCCCACTAAGTACTCGACTCTTCATGGTTCTCCTATTCCAACTGTGCCTTGTCTTAGAAATGCAACCTGAGAAAGAAACATGCGAAAAATCAACATAAAATTGAGCGAGTTCATAGTTTGTTTGTAAAAGATTTGAAAGAAAACTTTTTGAATAACCGGTTTTTGTTGTATTGCTGAGAAAACGAATTTAAAATCATTTTCTTGTCATGTTGTATGGAAAGTTTGGATGAAAACATGGTATGTATCTTGTATAATTCAAGTATTCTTGTATAAATCATGTATTCTTGTATGTATCATGTTTTCTTGTATAAGTCAAGTATTCTTGTATGTATCAGGGTTGTTAATGGGTTGCAAGGCCATTAACAAGTGACACGACATAGGAAGTCACTAAACCATAGGCATTTTTCTGTAGTCGATTCACGACTGAGACACAAAAACACTACTTGGTTCTAGTTGTCACCAAGAGTGGGGCTGCCCTGACACACGTTAGATCTAACCTTTTGTTCTGCGATCTTAGTATGTACATGATTAATGGTGCTTATGTTACCCTATTCGTGACACGATTTCTCGTATCATTCCTCAATTCTTGTATCATTTCTCATTTCTTGTATCATTTTTCAATTCTTGTATCTCTTTGTGCTTGTATTTTCCCGTAGTTTAGAAAACTAGAATTCATGTGTATGCATATTTCGAAAAATACGCTTGTTTGAAGAACCGGTATAAAACATAAGCTTTTCGTAAACCATTTGTGTCAGTTAAAACTTTTCTTGCAAAATGGTTTAGAAATATGTAATTCTTGTGTGCTTTGCAAAAAGTGCATGTCTTTCCACGCCAAAAACATTTAGAAAAATTGTAAAACTGTAAAAAGGTGGGGTTATGAACTCACCTGAATCTTCCTGTGCAAAGCTAGCTATATACGACTTTGTGATGTTGTTTCCAAGACTTGACTTGCTAGCGTGCATTCTATAATATTCCTAACACGGAATATCTTATAAGTTTCTAAGTAATTGCAGTAACTACAGTACGTGTTACCGAGCTTTCCCGAATCGTTGACGATAAGCTGTTAACTTTATAAAAATAATTAAGTTATACTTTGTCGCCCCAAGAAGTCGTTTGTGTATGTAACGAATATTTTTATGAAATCAATATATAGTAAACTAGTATGATGTATCACGCCTTGTAGATGTTTGTCGATGTATACGTTTATGCCGCTTCGGCGTTTGTAATAAATATAAAAAGTTATATTTATTTTGCAAAAGTATCATCGAGTTGTTTGAAGTTTGAAATAAATATACAAACTATATTTATTTTATAAAAGAATTCGTGTCGTTTATAACTTCAAATAAATATATAAACTATATTTATTTAGCAAAACAATCGTTGTGTCGTTTGATATTTGAAATAAATATAAACTATATTTATTTTGATGAAACGAATTCGTGTTACACGATGCTTGAAATAAATATATATACTATATTTATTTATAAAAGGGTTCGAGTTTACGTTTGAAATAAATATAATAATAACTATATTTATTTTGTATAGGAGTTTGCGTTGTCGTCGTTTTTTGTAAGTTATAAAGTTACTTGATCCGTTTGTTTTAAAACATGTTTTATTTTATGGATTTTCTCGAAAAACGGGCAGAGTTTCCTCTGTTTTTGGACGCCCCATCAACACCGGTTGTCGTTATTATATCAAAATTCAACAAAACATTAACAATATAAACACTATATATGTAATTTTTGCCAAATGTACCAAAAGTAAACTATTATCAAATCAGTTCGGGTCGAGCTCGTTCACGAAATACTTAAAATTACGTAAATATTAAACGTGTCATTAGTTTTTACCAAGTCTTCACGCCGAAATGTCGAGCCTCCCGACTGAGTTGACCGAGTCAGCTCTTGTTGACTGAGTTGAGGCGAGACGAACCGAGTCGAGCCGAGTTGGACTGAGTCAAGCTGAGTCGGACCGAGTTGAGCCGAAGTACACTGAGTCGAACCAATTTTAACCTGAGCCGAGACCATCTCTGACTGAAACACAACTAGACTTGAATTTTTGGAGCCCTGCACCCGATCCCGAGCCGCGAACCACCATCCAGAAACTGATCACCGCTAACCCGAAAATTACCAGCGACGCCGCGGCTCCGCCGCCGTCGGCGGTCTGTTGCCGGAATAGAAGAAACATCATCATTATCATCAAAATCAATCTTCATAAACAAAAGATGAAAAAGGTGGGTTTTTACCAGATACTCATCGGACAGAAACAGGGACCGTCGGATAATCGAACCGACCACCGGATAACCGAACCGACCGGCGGTCCGAACCTCCGACCGCCGGTTCCCTCTCTCTCTCTCTCGATCTCTCTATCAGCTCCCTCTCTCTCCTGCCAATCTTTGTGTCTTCATCATCCTCGCCGGTGGATTATCTGTTGGACTCGTCGTCGGAGTTCGGCGACCAGAACCTGAGTGAGAGAGGGAGATGAGACAGGTGTGGGTGTGTGGTTGTTTGACGGAGAAGCCGGCGTCCGAACGCCGGTCTGAATCATGGCCGGAGGTCACTCCAGTGACCTGTTGTGACGAGATAGGCAGGAGCTCAGGGGGTGTTGGGGTTGTCGGAGGTGAGAGGGTCGAAGGGAGTGTGTGACTGGAGAAAGGACTGCCGGAGCTCCGCCACCGGCGGCGGCGCCGCCACGCACCGGCCGGCTCCGTCGGTTGAGTCGCCGGAAAGATTAACAGAGGGAAAGAGAAGTCGGGGTGTGTGTGTTCTTGTCTATTTGTTTTCAAAATGTGAAGTAAAGAGGGCATGGTCCCTTTTTATACTAGCTGATGGGCTTTGGGCTTGGGCCCAAGGCCCACAAGCCCCAAAGCTCGTGTTTTAAGTGGCCCGATGATTTCTATGAACTCGTTATTGAAGCCCGATGTCGTAAAAATGTCGAAATTTGTTGTTTTAAATTAAAAAGACGCAACTTAGTGCCGGTAGTCGCGCGTGACGTGCTTGATCGTCGCTTACGGTACAAATTCGCGAAAATTTCGTAGAAGACGCCGTTCACTGTTTAGATCCGTTTTTCGATACGTTTTCACTGGAATCACTGAAATTTAATTTCGAAACAAAATATATTGCAAAAATTTAAGTTCTAAAAATAATACGCATCTCCGATGCTTCCCTTTCGTTACCGGTGTGTTTCCTGCAGTCGCGTTTCTTGTTCCCGTTTGCGTTTTGTGATGTACGAAAGCGAATTAAATTCACAAAAATTAATTTCATAACATAAAATATTCATAGAAAATCCGTATTTGTCGGCGTTGTCAGTATTTCGTACGGTATCAGTTCGTTGTCGCTTGATATTCAGCAGATTTCCTGTAAATCTCCACACGCGCACTGTATATTCGAATAAATGTTCCTAGGCACTCCAAGGGCCTGGTTAAGTTAATTAGCGTCGTAAACACCATTTAATGTCGCGCAAATCGCCTGTTAATCACGTAATTAAGGGCGTAAATTACCGGTTGTCACAGTCTCCCCCTGTTAATAAAATTTCGTCCTTGAAATTTAGATTACGTCAACTCCTTAAAGTTACGTTATATGTAAGTAAATACGAATAATGTCAAAGGAAACGAGGCATACTGACACAGTCACTAGTGTGATCAAGTTAACAGGGGTCCAATAAAAGAGGAATTTCAACCAATAGAATTCCAAATAGATTTTTATAATATGCAATTGAATGTTAGAATCAATAACATTCGCTGGGAGAAGCATAGAATCAACAAGCCCAAACGAAATAGTTTTGCATGAAACGCTCGATCATGATCAGCCCAAGCTGCAAGTTCTACCGACGCCACAAGGTGTCGTAGTGATAAAAAATAATTCGATAATTGTGGTGATCAAACAAGTATCACCTGTGTTTGAAGACAAATGAAAGCGCGATAATAAATTGAAGCGGATTTAATCTAAATAAATAAATATGTAATTAAATCCGTGCATGAGATTAGCGCAAGCTCCAATTTAGTGAAAATGTCACCTCAAGGTGTCGAAATCAACAAACGACTTAATGGAGTCGTAGACCAAACAAATCTACTACGACTCATAACAATGAAACACTTGTTAGAACGAATTCGAATATGATGTTTTCAATACATCATATGGTGTCTTGAATTGAATATGTGAAATGAACAAGTTCAAACAATTGAATTTGACTTCGGCGCAAGCCGACAATAACTGCATGTATCGACAAGAAAACTTTCGGCATGGTCACAACGAAAACCATGTACGTAACTTGAAAAGAAAGGGATTTCAAGAAAATGTGTTGACCTGATAATGAAGAAGCCAACAATTACAATAATGCAGGTCATTCGAATCACAAATCAACAATTAGATTTAGCGAAACAATATTTTAGCTTCAATGAAACGCTTTATTCGAAACGAAACCACATGCGTAACAAACGATGCATGCGCAACATATGAATTTTCGAGAAATGAAGCAAATGAACATTCGCTATAATGAAGAAGTTATTGTGTTGCAATGACCATTAAGAGGAGTAGAGATGAGAAAATCTACTCAGTAAATGTGAAAGTCGAAATTTCAATAAAAGAAATTTAAGGACTTTACCTGGGGTTGCATGTGACGACCAGTTGTTAGGTTACATTACCATGGATTGTCAAACATGGCGTATTCGTCATTATTGAGTCAGGGGGGAATGCGGAGACATACGTCTTCTCCTTAGCATGACTCGTGTCGTTTGCAGGACCGCGTGCCAAACTGCCGCTTCCTCGAAAGTCGTATGTGACGTACTTCAACCTCCGTTGATGTATAGCTTAAGTTTCACGTATACCTGTGCACTAGCGTTTCGTTATGCGTAGGATGCCTGCTCGGGAAGTTAAAATATCATAGACAATATGAATAATAGTGTGTGCCCGAGTTAATATTCGCGGTTCCTATGTTATGACCTTTAATGAACTTCAACATGAGTTTCCGAAGGTCTTAAATGAATGTTCTTAAACTCTCAGAGTTTTGTATACTGTATGTAATTGTTTTTGTGTACCATGTATAAAACACCACTTTAGCGTATGTTTGGAAACGTACTTTTGACTATTTGTTTTTCGGAAACGGTTGGAGACCATATTGGAGTCTTAGGCGTTCTGTACGTATTCAAGGTCTTAATGATCTAAGTCCCAGAGAAAATTGAGGTTAGAGCCTAGGTGTCTCTATAGACAACCCTATTTGCTGTAACCTATAGCTCTGATACCAATCTGTCACACCCTGAAATATCAGAGCATTGGCGTGACTGGACTAGTATCTTCATTGCACAGCGGAAGCAAAAAAAGCTAAGACTTCTAGAAAATAAACGCCCACTAAGTACTCGACTCTTCATGGTTCTCCTATTCCAACCGTGCCTTGTCTTAGAAATGCAACCTGAGAAAGAAACATGCGAAAAATCAACATAAAGTTGAGCGAGTTCATAGTTTGTTTGTAAAAGATTTGAAATAAATCTTTTTGAATAACCGGTTTTTGTTGTATTGCTGAGAAAACGAATTTAAAATCATTTTCTTGTCATGTTGTATGGAAAGTTTGGATGAAAACATAGTATGTATTTTGTATAATTCAAGTATTCTTGTATAAATCACGTATTCTTGTATGTATCATGTTTTCTTGTATAAGTCAAGTATTCTTGTATGTATCAGGGTTGTTAATGGGTTACAAGGCCATTAACAAGTGACACGACATAGGAAGTCACCAAACCATAGGCATTTTTCTGTAGTCGATTCACGACTGAGACATAAAAACACTACTTGGTTCTAGTTGTCACCAAGAGTGGGGCTGCCCTGACACCCGTTAGATCTAACCTTTTGTTCTGCGGTCTTAGTATGTACACGATTAATGGTGCTTATGTTACCCTATTCGTGACACGATTTCTCGTATCATTCCTCAATTCTTGTATCATTTCTCATTTCTTGTATCATTTCTCAATTCTTATATCTCTTTGTACTTGTATTTTTTCGTAGTTTAAAAAACTAGAATTCATGTGTATGCATATTTCAAAAAATACGCTTGTTTGAAGAACCGGTATAAAACATAAGCTTTTCGTAAACCATTTGTGTCAGTTAAAACTTGCTTGTAAAATGGTTTAGAAATATGTAATTCTTGTGTGCTTTGCAAAAAGTGCATGTCTTTCCACCACGAAAACATTTAGAAAAATTGTAAAACTGTAAAAAGGTGGGGTTATGAACTCACCTGAATCTTCCTGTGCAAAGCTAGCTATATACGACTTTGTGATGTCGTTTCCAAGACTTGACTTGCTAGCGTGCATTCTATAATATTCCCAACACGGAATATCTTATAAGTTTCTAAGTAATTGCAGTAACTACACTACGTGTTACCGAGCTCTACCGAATCGTTGACGATAAGCTGTTAACTTCATAAAAATAATTAAGTTATACTTTGTCGCCCCGAGAAGTCGTTTGTGTATGTAACGAATATTTTTATGAAATCAATATATAGTAAACTAGTATGATGTATCACGCCTTGTAGATGTTTGTCGATGTATACGTTTATGCCGCTTCGGCGTTTGTAATAAATATAAAAAGTTATATTTATTTGCGAAAGTATCATCGAGTTGTTTGAAGTTTGAAATAAATATACAAACTATATTTATTTTATAAAAGAATTCGTGTTGTTTATAGCTTCAAATAAATATATAAACTATATTTATTTAGCAAAACAATCGTCGTGTCGTTTGATATTTGAAATAAATATAAACTATATTTATTTTGATGAAACGAATTCGTGTTACGCGATGCTTGAAATAAATATATATACTATATTTATTTATAAAAGGGTTCGAGTTTACGTTTGAAATAAATATAATAATAACTATATTTATTTTGTATAGGAGTTTGCGTTGTCGTCGTTTTTTGTAAGTTATAAAGTTACTTGATCCGTTTGCTTTAAAACATGTTTTATTTTACGGATTTTCTCGAAAAACGGGCAGAGTTTCCTCTGTTTTTGGACGCCCCCGACAACACCAGTTGTCGTTATTATATCAAAATTCAACAAAAAATTAACAATATAAACACTATATATGTAATTTTTGCCAAATGTACCAAAAGTAAACTATTATCAAATCAGTTCGGGACGAGCTCGTTCACGAAATACTTAAAATTACGTAAATATTAAACGTGTCATTAGTTTTTACCAAGTCTTCACGCCGAAATGTCGAGCCTCCTGACTGAGTTGACCGGGTCAACTGAGTTGACCGCGTCAGCTCTTGTTGACTGAGTTGAGGCGAGATGAACCGAGTCGAGCTGAGTGGGACCGAGTCAAGCTGAGTCGGACCGAGTTGAGCCGAAGTACACTGAGTCGAACCAATTTTAACCTGAGCCGAGACCATCTCTGACTGAAACACAACTATACTCGAATTTTTGGAGCCCTGCACCCGCACCCGATCCCAAGCCACGAACCACCATCCAGAATCTGACCACCGCTAACCCGAAAATTACCACCGACGCCGCGGCACCGACGCCGCGGCTCCGCCGCCGTCGGCGGTCTGTTGCCGGAATATGAGAACCATAATCATTATCATCAAAATCAATGTTCATAAACAAAAGATGAAAAAGGTGGGTATTTACCGGATATTCGTCGGACAGAAACAGGGACCGTCGGATAATCGAACCGACCACCGGATAACCGAACTGACGGGCGGTCCGAACCTCCGACTGCCGGTTCCCTCTCTCTCGGTCTCTCTCTCAGCTCCCTCTCTCTCCTACCAATCTTTGTGTCTTCATCATCCTCGCCGGTGGATTATCTGTCGGACCCGTCGCCGGAGTCCGGCGACCAGAACCTGAGTGAGAGAGGGAGATGAGACAGGTGTGGGTGTGTGGTTGTTTGACGGAAAAGCCGGCGTCCGAACGCCGGTCTGAATCATGGCCGGAGGTCACTCCGGTGACCTGTTGTGACGAGATAGGCAGGAGCTCAGGGGGTTTTGGGGTTGTCGGAGGTGAGAGGGTTGAAGGGGGTGTGTGACTGGAGAAAGGACTACCGGAGCTCCGCCACCGGCGGCGGCGCCGCCACGCACCGTCCGGCTCCGCCGGTTGAGTCGCCGGAAAGATTAACAGAGGGAAAGAAAAGTCGGGGTGTGTGTGTCTGTTTGTTTTCAAAATGTGAAGTAAAGAGGGCATGGTCCCTTTTTATACTAGCTGATGGGCTTTAGGCTTGGGCCCAAGGCCCACAAGCCCCAAAGCTCGTGTTTTAAGTGGCCCGATGATTTCTATGAACTCGTTATTGAAGCCCGATGTCGTAAAAATGTCGAAATTTGTTGTTTTAAATTAAAAAGACGCAACTTAGTGTCGGTAGTTGCGCGTGACGTGCTTGATCGTCGCTTACGATACAAATTCGCAAAAATTTCGTAGAAGACGTCGTTCACTGTTTAGATCCGTTTTTCGATCCGTTTTCACCGGAAGCACTGAAATTTAATTTCGAAACAAAATATATTGCAAAAATTTAAGTTCTAAAAATAATACGCATCTCCGATGCTTCCGTTTCGTTACCGGTGTGTTTCCTGCAGTCGCGTTTCTTGTTCCCGTTTGCGTTTTGTGATGTACGAAAGCGAATTAAATTCACAAAACTTAATTTCATAACATAAAATATTCATAGAAAATCCGTATTTGTTGGCGTTGTCAGTATTTCGTACGGTATCAGTTCGTTGTCACTTGATATTCAGCAAATTTCCTGTAAATCTCCACACGCGCACTGTATATTCGAATAAATGTTCCTGGGCACTCCAAGGGCCTGGTTAAGTTAATTAGCGTCGTAAACACCATTTAATGTCACGCAAATCGCCTGTTAATCACGTAATTAAGGGCGTAAATTACCGGTTGTCACATAAACGGGCTGACACATATATATAAGCAACATAATTCCGCTTGAACAGACTCATGCGGAAATACAACTCAAACGAAATCACATGTTCCAAACGAAATTACATGTTCCAAACGAAATTACATGTTCCAAACGAAATTACACTCTCAAGCAGAATTACCTTGTAATTCCATGCGGAATTACATGTTAACATCTTCAAGCGAAATTAACCTTTTAACTTGATTTCTTGATCTTCGTGCCCTGTGCAATGCAAGACTCGATACAAGACGAAGTCGACAGACGTATGCACCAACATTAATTTCGTAAATTCAAGACTTGCTCGATAAAGGATTTATAAGGCCGAGTGTGTCTCCTTGGGGCGCACCGGTATTATTCGTGAAAAAGAAAGACGGAAGCATGCGTATGTATATCGATTACCGGGAGTTAAACAAACTCACGGTAAAGAATCGATACCCGCTTCCGAGAATAGATGATTTATTCGACCAGTTACAAGGTGCGAATTGGTTTTCAAATATTGACCTTAGATCGGGGTATCATCAGCTAAAGGTCAAGGAAGAGGATGTACCGAAGATGGCCTTCCGTACGCGGTATGGACATTATGAGTTCCTCGTGATGTCTTTCGGATTGACGAATGCACCCGCGGCTTTCATGGACCTCATGAACCAGGTTTGCAAGCCAATGTTGGACAAGTCGGTAATCGTGTTTATCGATGACATTCTAGTATATTCAAAAAGTGAGGCGGACCATGCGCATCATTTACAGGAGGTGTTAGAAACACTCAGACGAGAGAGGTTGTATGCGAAATTTTCGAAGTGTGCCTTTTGGTTACGAGAGGTATAATTCCTCGGCCACATCATAAGTGCCGATGGAATATTGGTAGATCCATCAAAGATAGAGGCCATGTCAAAATGGAGCCCTCCGAAGAATCCTTCGGAAATTAGAAGTTTCTTAGGGCTCGCGGGATACTACAGGAGATTCATTCAAGATTTCTCCAAGATTGCTTCGCCATTAACTAAATTAACTAGAAAAGAGGAAAGATTCTTATGGGGCGTTAAACAAGAAAAGGCGTTTCAAATGCTAAAAGAGAAGTTAACTCACGCTCCGGTATTAACGTTGCCAGACGGAGTCGAATATTTGGTAGTCTACTCAGATGCGTCACATTCAGGGCTCGGATGCGTTTTGATGCAACGAGGCAAAGTGATAGCTTATGCCTCGAGGCAATTAAAGGTGTACGGAAAGAAATATCCCACACACGATCTCGAATTGGCGGTAGTGGTGTTTGCATTGAAAATATGGAGGCACTATTTATACGGAGTAAAGTGCACCATATTTACCAACCACAAGAGCTTGAAATACTTCTTCGATCAGAAGGAGTTAAATATGCGGCAAAGGCGATGGTTGAAAATGGTAAAAGACTATGATTGCGAGATATATTACCACCCCGGAATGGCCAATGTTGTGGCGGATGCCTTGAGCAGGAAAACAGACTATGTTCCAGTACGAGTGCGGTCGATGCAGCTTGTTGTAACCTAGGGTTTACTTGAAAGAATCCGAGAAGCACAAGCCGAGGTGGTAAAAGAGGAAAATTTGAAAAAGGAAAGGATAGTTGGTCAATTGAAAGATTTGGCGGATGGTAACAACGGGTTAAAGACTCGGTTCGAAAGAATTTGGGTCCCAAATTCATGTGGAGTCAAGACGCTTCTACTTGATGAAGCTCACAAATCCCGTTATTTTATCCATCCGGGGGCAACCAAGATGCATAATGATTTAAAGCAAAACTATTGGTGGCCCGAAATGAAAAGAGATGTTGTAAAATATGTAGAGAAGTGCTTGACTTGTTTACAAGTCAAGGCGGAACATCACAAGCCATATGGTAAACTGCAACCATTGGAGATTCCAGTTTGGAAATGGGAACATATCACCATGGACCTGTTGACCAAACTGCCTAGGACGGACCAAGGATTCGATGTTATATGGGTGGTTGTTGATAGACTGACGAAAAACGCTCACTTTATTCCTATACGTGAGCCTTATACATCAGAAAAGATGTCGGAAGTGTATACCAATGAAATAGTGGCGCGCCTCGGAGTACTGTTATCCATTGTGTCTGACAGGGATACCTGATTTACTTCACACTTCTGGCGAGATTTCCAAGAACATATGGGAACGAAACTTTTTATCAGCACTACATACCATCCTCAGACAGGTGGACAGAGTCGTTCAGAGGTGTTCTACTCTGTTTCAGGTGCGGAAAGCAAGAAACAAAGCTAAGAAAAGCTGATTCTTCACTTAATCTGCTGATTGTATTGATATGACAACGATTACAGCTTAATCTTCACACCGGCAGCACTTCGGTATGGAATTCGTACAACCGATCTACCTGATTTCGCTCATGACACATATATATAATGTCTGAGATTTCGCTCCAAGGAACACCTGTCCACAAGAGCGAAATCAGCTTTGTCCATATAAGCGAAATCAGATCACTTAAGACCCTATGAGCGAAATCAGGGTCTAATACACATACATTCTCTCATTTTCTCGTAAATCGTGCCCTAATCTATACAATTCAACGTAAGACTCGATAGAAGACGAAGTTGACAGATGCATGCACCAACAGACTCCCCCTCAGATGTTGACGAGTCGAGTATCGAGTCATAACTATGCCGTGTCGTCACATCTTCAGTCTTGATCAGTCTCTGGGCTTCTCTCTCTCTATCTTCTTCAACAGACTCCCCTTTAACCATATCTTCTTGAAAATATTCAGACTCCCCCTCTCGATATGCTGGCATTTCTTTGTTCTTCAGCAACATCTGCTTCAGGATCATTGTCTGGCTTTCACAGGTCCAAGATTGATGCATGGCTTTAACTTTCACCACAGAATCCGAATCCTGGCTCAATCTCTATCCACAGCATTTAATTTCCAGGATCGAAACTTGGCTCTAGTTCTGTCCATAGAATCTTCAGGATTGATCAGCCTGGCTTTCTTCAATCAGAGTCCTTAGGTATCGTAACCTGGCTCTCGTTCAGCTTAGGTCTCAGGATTGAATTAACTTGGCCTTTTACTTTTAGGTCCAAGATCGAAACCTGGCTATTCCTGCACATTCTTAACCCAGAAGTAAATTTTCAAAGTTTAACAATTTGAATATAAACGTATGCACCAAAACTCTGAAATAATCAGATGACTCCCTCTCATAAACATATCCACCAACAACAACTCTCCCTAAAAAAATAACTATCTCTATAATGAACCAATTGTTGATTTAAAAACATAATTTTACATTCAAAGCACACTCTCCCCCTCACAACAATGTCATCATGTTTAGCACTTGAGACTTTGAAAATCAGCTTTCCAACATCAGTTGTCGAAAATCTTTTTGACTTTTTCAAAAGATATATGCTAAAGCACACCCAAAATCTTTTTGGATTTTCTGAAAGAAAGTAACTGACACCACTTGAGGAATCAAGAAAATGCAGAAATGAAATATTTACAAACAATATTTTTGTGAGTCTGCGTAAGAGGATCATATCAGTTTATGAGACATGTCACTAACACTGTTAAGCTGCGATTTCATTTTAAGTTCTAAACAATTCACCTAGATTGTCAGTATATTTGTCCACTTAAATTTTCACACAAATTTCTATTGTTTCGAGATACGATGTTAATGTTTTAAGCTCTTTAACTTATCCGTGTGTCCCACTACTTGAATATACTCCCGTATCCAGATCCCAATATTCAGTCTTATAGGTGAGTATACCATAGATGATATATGTTCAGGGGTTACATGCGAGGGCCGAGAGAGCTCAGGTCGATACTTCCGTATACGCAAAGAGATGACGGCTTCGACTTTTGGTGTGTCCCCTTTAGAGGATCTTTTTGTTTACAACAGCAGCGACTATCAATTTTATTGTTTCATCAGCTTGCTGAGGGCGATGCTATGTTTCAAGCATTTGCGGAAAGCATTATCCGGGGATTAGGTCAGAACTTCCATTCAGCAGAAGTCCCGGGATAATACCCTAGATATCACTGAGCATAAAGACCTAGTATCTCAGAATAAGGACCTTTCAAACAAGATTTCAGGGGTTACCTATATATTCAAGAAATTATTAACCCACAGAACAAGTAAGTTTGAAATTTAGGTTTATATCTCGTCACAATTTACTAAGTGTGTAAAAACCTACTGGCATATCCTCAGTGAGATTGTTTATCACATTTTAATCTTTCCAATTCTTTAGCATGTTGTGACAGTCCACTGATGTACTATCATTTCCTCTTTTTCACAGCAAAACTCATTTTTGATTTTATCATGTTTTTGGCTTTTTCAAATTTTCTAATGTTTTTGGATTTTCTGAAATTTTCTACTCCCCCTAAAATTCTAACACATTAAAGAGAAATTTGAAAACAACTAAGCTCTTGACCCAATTCTAAAACTATACAAAAACTTGACAACTGACATCGGATTGCATCAATTCGACATCCACTATTGCATAAACAATCCGAGCTCCCCCTTTCACAAACCATTTTCTCATTTAGATTTCAAAACACTTAAGTTTGTTTTAATCAAAATGATTTTTCCAGAAAATGAGTTTGTTTTACCACTTGTAGGTTTACCACTTGTTAAGTACGGGGATATGGTTCATCATCTTGTTTATCAATCACATATGTAGTAAATCAAGTACAACTTAATGTCCCTGATTTACCATTTGCAGTTCAGCAACCTCTGTACCACTTGCAAAAATACACACAATACTAACTGTAGGAATGTTACGTCTACATGAATCACTTTACCAACCATGTGACACCCCAGGAAAACCAGTGAACGATATAACCTACCTAGCTTCCTCAGTAAGTGCGTACCAAATTTCGGGACGAAATTTCTTTTTAGTTGGGGATAAGGTGACAACTCGTATTTCCAAACCGATCTTTGTACTTTGATGTAACGTGTGTGAACGATATGAGATCTTATGAAAGTGAATGATTGTTTGAATGTTACGTGATATGTGCTTTTAATGAATGAATGCATGATACGCTATATTATGTGTAGCAAATAAGGAAAAAGAGATCACCAATGGTTTGCAAGGCCATTGATACGTGTGAAGTGCAAGTAGGAAGACTCAACCCTTGCGATTTTGCATCGGGGCACAAAGTCACCCCGAGGCCCGTTATGCTGGACCTGGGGTTGGGCTCGCTACACCCAGATAGATCTACCGCTTACGTCCCTCGGTCCTACATTGAGGATTAATGGCCTCCAGTTCCCGCCTACCCACTCACATGATCTAAGTAGTAACCCTCCTTACGCTAACCATACCATGTAAAAAGTACTCGTAATCATAGTAACATGTATTTCACCCCCGCAGTTTAGAAAACTGAAAACAGTTAAGAGAAAAGGGGGACATGAACTCACAGTCGGTGCGTCTCTACCAAGTACTCCAAATCGGGCAGTTGTGCAACGACCTACATGTGCTAATTCTATTAGACAGACGGCCGTGCCTTAGCTTTATAGTTTAAGTTTTTGGGAAATAGTTAGACAACTATTCCGTGTTTACTTTTCGTATATACTTGGTAGTTAATCTCCTTCCCAAGGATGGGGGATTTAATACATGTGCGTTCAAATTATATCATTAAGTCTCACTTAATATATTTTTATTTCTAATTCCAAAATATAAATATTTTTCTCAAAAATATTATATTTCCATTCCACATAATTTTCCCCAAAAATAATACGTTCATAAAATATGCGTTCGTAAATATTTCCGCATAAAGCGTAAGTTACGTTTTAGCGTTCGAGTGGTAATAGTAATTACCGGTGTAACTCATATAATTATCGTAGAGGCGTTCGTATTATTTTGGATCTGTTAACGTTCGTAAATATTATTTTTACTCTAAAAATAATATTTATGTATTTTCACAAAATAATCATAAACAGTGTGGTGAAAATATATTTACTAAATATATATATTTATCACGTTAAGTTTTTGTGAAAATCCCACCTCCGAATATTTGTAAATAAAGTCGTGGCGAAATATATTTTGAAAACATGTCAAAAATAATTCTAACACTTGTAGTGTAAATATTTCTAAGTGTTAGGTTTTAGAAAAATTTCGCCAGAGTTTCCTCTGTAACTGGAGGTGGCCACGCTTTCAAGCGTATCATTTTTCTTTTACAAAATCAATTTCAACAACTTCTTTATTCAATCAAACCATTTCCAACACATCAACTAGTCGACAAGTATGTAAATCGCATAAGTACATGAACTTGTAGTTTTTCCGAAAATTTAGTGTAAATCCCATTATATTTTGGGGATTCTTATATAAAGTAATTTGATCTCGTAAAAACCTCGTTTTTAGAGTAAATCCATCTTTACAACTTCTCGTCATCTTTTACAAAGATTGTTATTTTATCGAAACTTTTCGTTTCACAAATGTTTACACACTTGTGGTTTATAAAAATCATGCTTGTTAATGTAAGATCTATTTTTAGAAAACATGATTTTCTTTGACGCTTGGTCCTTTGAAAATACCACTTGCAGATACGTAGATCTGCTAGTTTTAAACACTATTTTACAAGTAAAACATTTTTACACAAGTTCATGTTCCGCGTGTGGTAGAGTTTCACCTTTTAGCCCTTGTACCATTCAAAACAAGCTTATGTCAAGATCCATGACCTTAACCAAACCGGGTTAAATGATGATCCGAGCTACCACAACATAGATCGGGTCTAGATAACCACACAAAATCAATACTACAACATTTACACAACTAGTGAACTTTTAACCAACATTATTCATGTTTTTAGTAGACTTTTGTGCTTCAAATTGCAAGTTTCCGATTTTTAACCGTTACATAACATATTAACCACTTTAGAATAGTTCGAGAGAGTGTTTTAAGCATTATACCTCTAGCTCGAGGCTAGGGAAGAATCTATGCGCAAAAGAGGTGGATAAAAGCTAGATAGAGAGGTCCTTCGTCTTCCGTTTGCTCCAAGGCTCCTTATATGCGACCCTTAACACTTGTAGATGATTGGAACTTGCAAGATGGAAGTCGAAAATGGATGGAGGAGAAGAGGGGTGTTCGGCCGTGAATAGAGCAAGAGGGAGAGAGAGAGAGCTTTGTGGTGATGTGTAGAGTGATTTATCTTGTGTGCCATGACATGTTACTTATAGGCAATTAGGAAGTTTTAATCTAATGGTTAATGTGTTGTCTAGATATTAGACAAGAGTTTATATAATATTTAATAAATGGTACAAGTCTTGGTCACATAGTGACCGATCGGCCCAAGGGGGGGGGGGGGTTCCTAGTTTGATTCCAACCATTAGTTGATGTTTAGTTAGGTTAACTAGGTTAGATTTAGGGATTAACTTGGTTAGTCATGTGTTGTGCTTTAACGCGGGTGTTAGGGTGTTCAGGGTATTGTCCGGTTGTTTTAACTGGCTCAGAAAAAGATCCATTTTGTTAATGTCAATATTTTTATGTTCCGGGTATAGTCCGGTTGTTTGGTTGGATAGTAATCCGTTAAAGCACTTAACAAAGCTTTTATGTGTCGTAAATACCATTTTTAGTGACACAACTTATTCCCCAAAGTGTCAGGAATATTTTCCTCATGTTTTGGCACTTTATTAGCCAGCTAGAAGCTGAATGGTAAATTAAAGTGCTGTGTTTTGTGCTCAGTGTATGTTTTAGGCACATCCAGTCATCGTAACTTATTCCTAGAGACGCAGTTCTACAACCCTTGTATCCCTACACTCACTATGGGTGTAGTAAAATAATTTTGGCTCATACAGGCCTTAGAGGCAGTATCTGCCTGATGTTGGCTTTATCAGCATGTTCAATAGGTTATCCGTTCATAGTGCTACTGTGCTTTTGTGCATCATGTTTGTCACTAGAGTTCAGTATGTAAATAATGTGGTGACGGTATGTAAAGTATGATGCAGGAATGTACAAGTATCAACAGTCAAGTAGCAGTTCATCAGTAATTTCAAGTAAGCACAGTAATTAAGCAGCAATTAATTATTAATTAAATCGTACGGATACCTGGTTTAATGAGGGTTGTCACATTCTCCCCCCGTTAGAAAAATTTCGTCCCGAAATTTAAATTCTGCTTGTAGAAGCAGGGTTCTTGGGAAATAGATGGGGGTATTTCTCTTTCATTCGGTCCTCACGCTCCCAGGTGAATTCAGGACCATGTCTGGCATTCCAACGAACCTTGACGAGCTTGACACTGCTCCGGCGGGTCTTGTTCACTTTCCAATCCGTGACCTCAACAGGTTCTTCAACGAAGTGGAGCGTGTCGTCAACATGAATTTCGTCGGTAGGAATGGCAACGGTATCTTGTGTTGGACTTCTCTTCAGATTGGATACATGGAATGTATCGTGAACACCATTTAATTCGGCAGGTAGATCCAACTTGTATGCTACGGTCCCAATTCTTTCCAAAATCCTGAACGGACCAATATACCGCGGATTCAACTTCCCACGCTTCCCAAAGTGTGCCACACCCTTCCAGGGTGATACCTTCAACAAAACCATATCTCCAACCTCAAACTCTAGAGGTTTCCTGCTTCGATCCGCGTAGGCTTTCTGCCGGTCACGAGCCGCACTGATGCGATCTCGTATCTGTGCAATCTTATCTGTGGTTTCCTGGACTACATCAGGACCAACCAACTGTCTATCACCGGCGTCAGACCAACAGAGCGGTGATCTGCATTTGCGCCCATATAAAGCTTCGAATGGGGCGGCACCAATGCTGGTATGGTAGTTGTTGTTGTATGAAAACTCAACCAGAGGCAAATGCTTATCCCAGCTACCGCCCAAATCCATAACACATGCTCTCAGCATGTCCTCCAACGTCTGAATCGTCCGCTCGCTTTGTCCGTCGGTCTGCGGGTGAAACGCGGTGCTCATATTCAACTTCGAGCCAAAAGCTTCTTGGAAGGATTGCCATATCCTTGATACGAACCTTCCGTCTCTATCGGAAATGATTGAGAGAGGTACTCCATGGCATGTAACAATCTTTCTCATGTAAATTTCAGCCAATTTGCTTGTATTATCCTTTTCTCGGATAGGCAAGAAGTGTGCTGACTTCGTTAATCGGTCCACTATCACCCAGATGGTGTCATGGCCTCTTGGCGTTCTTGGCAATTTCGTAACAAAATCCATGGAGATTTGTTCCCACTTCCACTTGGGAATTTCCGGTTGTTGCAGAAGTCCTGAAGGCTTCTGGTATTCCGCTTTAACCTTAGCGCAAGTTAAACATTTGCTCACATAAACAGCAACATCGCCTTTCATCCTAGGCCACCAATAGTAATCTTTAAGATCCTGGTACATCTTATCCGCTCCAGGGTGGATAGAGTACCGCGACTTGTGAGCTTCATCAAAAATAACCTTCTTTAAACCTCCAAACAAAGGAACCCAAATCCTTTTCTCAAAACACAACGTTCCTTCCTTGTTTGGTACCAATAACTTCTCCATCCCACGGAGATACTCTTCTTCAAGGTTTCTCTCCTTGAGAGCTTCTTTCTGCGTGGCACGAATGCGCAGAGGAAAATTGGTTCGAACAACCATCTCCAAAGCCCTAACTCTTATGGGCTTGATCCTCTCCTTTCGACTTAGGGCATCGGTGACCACATTCGCCTTCCCTGGATGATACTTTATCTCGCAGTCGTAATCGTTCAACAGCTCTACCCATCGTCTTTGCCTCATATTCAACTCCTTCTGGTTGAATATATGCTGGAGGCTCTTGTGATCTGTAAAGATTGTGCACTTCGTACCATAAAGGTAGTGTCTCTAGATCTTTAATGCAAAAATCACTGCGCCAAGCTCTAAATCATGTGTGGTATAGTTCTTCTCATGTACCTTCAGCTGACGCGACGCGTAGGCAATAACCTTTTGGCGTTGCATCAACACACAACCCAATCCTTGACGCGATGCATCGCAGTATACCACAAAATCATCTGTACCCTCTGGTAGGGCTAAGATTGGCGCGTTGCAAAGCTTATCTTTCAATACCTGAAATGCTTCTTCCTGTTTGATTCCCCAATCAAACTTCTTGTCCTTTTGAGTGAGAAGCGTCAATGGTTGAGCGATCTTTGAAAAGTTCTCGATGAATCTTCGGTAATAGCCAGCCAAACCCAAGAATTGCCGAATCTCGGTTGGCGTCTTTGGCGTTTCCCAATCCTTGATCGCCTCGATCTTGGTTGGATCCACGTGGATTCCATCTCCATTCACCACGTGTCCAAGGAATTGCACTTCTCGTAGCCAAAACTCGCACTTAGAGAACTTGGCATACAACTGTTCTTTCTTTAGCAGCTCCAAAATGGCTCTTAAATGCTGCTCGTGCTCAGCCTTCGTCTTTGAATAAATCAAAATATCATCGATGAATACAATCACGAACTTATCCAAGTACGGCTTACAAACTCGATTCATCAAATCCATGAACACTGCAGGTGCGTTTGTCAGACCAAACGGCATAACGAGAAACTCGTAGTGCCCATAACGGGTTCTGAAGGCTGTCTTCGGGATACTCTCCTCTTGTATCCTTAGCTGATGGTAACCAGATCGCAAATCGATCTTCGAATAGAAGCTTAAACCTTGAAGTTGGTCGAACAGATCATCAATCCTTGGCAGAGGATACCTATTCTTGATCGTCAGCTTGTTCAACTCTCTGTAGTCAATGCACATACGGAAACTACCGTCCTTCTTCTTGACAAACCAAACTGGAGCTCCCCAAGGCGAGAAGCTCGGTCGGATGAATCCCTTGTCTAACAACTCTTGAAGTTGTGTCGACAGTTCCTGCATCTTAGACGGAGCAAGTCTGTAAGGTGCCTTAGCCACAGGCGCGGCGCCTGTGTCACACCCCCAAAATCCACCTGCGGATAACACCCGCTTTGAGGGCGTGACTGACCAGGATCCAGCCACCAATTATACTGAATAATTAAGTTGTTAACAAAAAGTAATACTTACTAACCATAAGATTAGCAAATATCAAGTTCAGAGTTTAAGGTTTCAAGTTCAAACAGTAATAAGTAGCGGAAGCATAAATAAACAGTTTTAAACAATGTTCATAAGGTAAGCATGATAAATGCCCAACACACGGGCAGACGACCACTACACATCCCAAGCAGCTGCTCCAGTCACTGGCCACCTGCAAAGCATGCAGTAAGGGGGTCAACAATAATGCTGAGTGAGTTCACTAGTTGTCCAGTTTTAATTACCAAAAACTTGTTTCACCAGTTAATTTATCCGTTTATACATGCCATGGGGAGCTACCCCAAAAGTTAGCGACTAAACTGTTTTTCCAATACCGAACACTAGGTAACCGTTTGCGTTTCCGCAGGATGCCCCGATGTCAATGTTCTATCATCATTGACGGATGCCTGAGTACATTAGTTCACGACCGATCCCGTACCATGGCACGGTGTGAGGTTGGTAAGACCTAAATAGCGCTATCAACTAATAACCCGTTCGCCTGGCCCCGGCGACTAATCGGTATTATGTAGTAGGGACTTGGGTGATAGAGTTGCGTTTAGTGTCGTTTGGTTGCATTCCGTATAAACAGTAATTAACTAAAAGGTTTCCCAATGACAAGGGAAGGAAAAGTAAGTTTGTTCCCAATAAGTAGGGAAGGAATGTAAATGGTATCCCCTCTACAAGGGGATAGGGTTGTTTTAGTCTCGTGTCCCAAACCACCGGGACGCATGCTTTTAAGTTGTGAACTCACCTTGGGTTGCTCGGTAGATACGTTACTTGGTTAAGTATGTTGGTCACCACGTCCTAACATGGTTACCAAATATGGGTCAAGTCGGGTACAAGTAAACACATAGCGAACACGTAGGGCAATACATATAGCAAACACGTATAACATACGAATATACAAACAGTTGGGTTATTGGGCCTAGACAGTAACAGATACACATGCCAGTTAACAGATAGTCCAACAAGTCATGGCCCAATAACAACGAAGTAGCCCAGTCGAGACAAGGGTGGTTGCGACTCGCAACCGAGGTCTCGGTTCATCACGTTTTGGTTACGAGTCGCAACCAGAGGTTACGACTCGCAACTAGCGATCCCGACAAAGCAGCAGTGGTTACGACTCGCAACCGGATTCGATACGCGTTGATTACGACTCGCAACCGGGAGGTCTCGACAAATCCTGCTGTGGTCTCGAGTCGCAACCAAAGGTTCCGACTCGCAACCGTGATTACGTGCACAGAAATTCTTCTAGAACCTGCAATGTACTGACCAATAGAATTGCATTTTCATGTAACAGTGTACTATGCCCACTAAACATGTTTTCTTGTCTAAAATGTGCACAAAACAGATCAAACAAAGCATATTTGAAATATTCAACCCATCTTCAAGCTGTTCATCATATATTCAAACAATATTCAAACCACATTCATTATTTATAACCCAAAACCATGCACAAAACCATCTAACCAACCCTTATCAACAACCGAATAACAAAACTATTTAACCAACGAATCATAACAAGCCGGATAACACACAATTCATGAACATTCAACCTTAAATCATGCATACATCCTTTAATTAAACCCTTATCATTTCCCGGATAACCAAACCATTCAACATCCCAACCATTTTCACATTCAAGACACATATCATCAAAGTAACATCATGCATATTATCAATAATATCACTTCTTTCCTAGCTAACAAGCTTCAAAATCAATAAACAACCAAGTAATCACCTAAAAGGTCACTAACCGGTTGATGACAAAGAGTGTGAAGGCGAGTAGGTTTGCGGTCCGGTAGTTTCCGAGCGAAAAACACAAGTTGATCCGAGAGCTTGGTGTTTCCGGTTTGTATCCGAGTATGGAGAGGATGAAGGTGAATGTTGATGTTTGTAGGGTTTAGTGAGGGAGTGAGAGAGTGAGAGTGTTGTGAGAGGAATATTGTAAAAATGGTTAAGGGAGGGGTGGGTTGGTTTATATAGGATTTCGAGTGGGTTAGGGTGTGGTTGCGATGTGGGTTTCTCGGTCACAAGGCCCAACCGGCCCAACAGATACTGTTCACTCGAGACTAGGCGGTCTCGAGTCGGGTCTCAAGTGTATTCAAGGTTCCGGCTCATCTCACTTATATACATACATGCCTACATATATATATATATATACGTACACATAACACGATATAACAGATAATTCATCGTTTTCATTTAATAAAATACGTACACGAAACGTTACATCAAGAAAGTTTCCCGGGAAAATCCGAAGTGTCACATTATCCCCAAGTTTTAAGAACTTTCATCCCGAAAGTTAAGGCAGTCACTGTCAAGCTAGCGTAAGTAAAAGCGTTTCAACGGGGTGTCACATCATCCCCCCGTTAGTTTGGAATTTCGTCCCGAAATTCGGTTGTAGCTTCAGTGCTGGGGTTTTCGTTTGGGAACAACTGGGGATACTTGTGCTTCATCTGGTCTTCCCGCTCCCAGGTATACTCTGGGCCACGTCGCGAGTTCCAACGGACTCGTACAAGAGGTATCTGGCTACGTTTGAGGATTTTGATCTCTCGATCAGTGATTTCAATCGGTTCCTCAGTAAAGTGTAGCTGTTCGTCAATCGTCAGTTCCTTAAAAGGAATCACAAGTGTTTCATCCGACAAACACTTCTTCAGGTTAGATACGTGAAATACGTTGTGTACCGCACTCAGTTCTTCAGGCAGGTTCAATCTATAAGCAACCTTACCGATCTTCTCGATAATTTCGAATGGTCCAATGTATCGTGGATTAAGCTTGCCCCGTTTACCAAAGCGAACCACACCCTTCCAGGGTGAGACTTTAAGTAGAACCCGGTCACCGACCTGGAATTCCAATGGTTTCCTACGCTTATCAGCGTAGCTCTTCTGACGGTCACGAGCTGCCGCCATGCGTTGTCTGATCTGGGCAATCTTTTCCGTTGTGTCTACCACCATCTCTGGGCCCGTGATTTGACTATCACCGATTTCTGCCCAGCAGAGAGGTGACCGGCATTTACGACCGTACAATGCCTCAAAAGGTGCTGCCTGAATACTAGTATGGTAGCTGTTGTTGTAGGAGAACTCTACTAGCGGTAGATGCTTCTCCCAGTTCTTGCCGAAATCGATCACGCACGCTCTAAGCATGTCTTCTAGGGTTTGGATGGTGCGTTCAGACTGTCCATCCGTTTGCGGGTGATAAGCGGTGCTCATATCCAATCGTGAGCCAAAGGATTTGTGCATAGCTTGCCACAATTCCGAAGTAAATCGAGCGTCTCGGTCGGAAATAATTGATGTTGGCACTCCGTGCCTCGAAACTACTTCCTTTAAGTAAATCTCCGCCAAGGTAGAAAACTTGTCTGTTTCCTTAATAGCCAGAAAGTGCGCAGACTTAGTCAATCGATCCACTATTACCCAAATAGTATCATTTCCGCGTTGAGACCTAGGTAACCCTGTAACAAAATCCATGGAAATTTGCTCCCATTTCCATTTCGGGATTTCTGGTTGTTGGAGTAGACCCGCTGGCTTCTGGTATTCTGTCTTGACTCTTGCGCAAGTCAAACATTTGCGGACGTATGTTGCTATGTGGGCCTTCATACCAGGCCACCAATACGTAGTCTTCAAGTCGTGGTACATCTTGTCCGAACCAGGATGTACTGAGTAGCGGGACTTGTGGGCTTCGTCCATCACGAGTTCACGTAAACGTCCAAAGAGTGGAACCCAGATGCGCCCTGTTACATAGTAAGCACCATCTTCTTTCTGTTCTAGCCGCTGCCTCGACCCTCGCAGAGACTCAGCCCTGATGTTTTCCGATTTCAATGCTTCAACTTGAGCATTTCGGATCTGGGTAGGGAGGTTAGACTGGATGGTAAGTTGCAATGCTCGCACGCGCTTTGGTATGGTGTCCTTTCGGCTGAGGGCGTCTGCCACGACATTGGCCTTGCCCGGATGGTACTTGATGGCGCATTCGTAGTCATTCAAGAGTTCGACCCATCGACGTTGTCGCATGTTCAATTCCTTTTGCCTAAAGATATGCTCGAGGCTCCTGTGACGGTGTAGATAGTGCACTTGGTACCGTACAGGTAATGTCTCCATATCTTCAGAGCAAAGATCACTGCTCCCAGTTCCAAATCGTGCGTAGTGTAGTTTCTTTCATGCGTCTTGAGTTGTCGTGAGGCGTAGGCAATAACTTTCTCGCGTTGCATTAACACGCAACCGAGCCCATGAATAGACGCATCGCAGTAAACCACAAAGTCGTCAGTACCTTCTGGCAACGAGAGAATAGGAGCGCTACAGAGGTTATCCTTAAGCCTCTGAAAAGCAGATTCCTGTGCTTCCTTCCACTTGTAGGCGATGCCTTTCTGAGTGAGTATAGTGAGGGGTTGTGCAATCTTTGAGAATCCCTGAATGAATCTGCGGTAGTAGCCTGCCAAACCCAAGAATTGGCGAACTTCAGTGGGAGTCTTAGGCGTAGGCCAGTTCTTTATCGATTCGATCTTAGCTGGGTCAACATGAATTCCGTTCTTGTTGACTACATGCCCAAGGAAATGGACCTCTCGAAGCCAGAAGTCGCACTTCGAGAACTTGGCGTATAATTGCTCCTTGCGTAAGAGTTCGAGGATGAGGCGTAGGTGTCGTTCATGCTCTTCTTGGCTTTTCGAATAAATCAGGATGTCGTCGATAAACACAATCACGAATTTGTCGAGGTAAGGCTTACATACGCGGTTCATAAGATCCATGAACACTGCAGGTGCGTTAGTCATTCCAAAAGGCATAACGAGGAATTCATAGTGACCATAACGAGTCCTGAACGCAGTCTTGGAGATGTCTTCATTACGAACTCTCAGCTGATGATAGCCTGATCGCAGGTCAATCTTAGAATAGTAACTCGATCCTTGCAGTTGATCAAACAAATCGTCGATGCGCGGGAGAGGGTAACGATTCTTGATGGTAACTTTGTTCAACTCACGATAGTCAATGCACATTCGGAATGTGCCATCCTTCTTCTTGACAAAGAGTACTGGTGCTCCCCAGGGTGATGAACTAGGACGGATGAATCCTTTATCCAAAAGTTCCTGTAGTTGCGTGGAGAGTTCCTTCAGTTCTGCAGGGGCTAAACGGTACGGTGCACGAGCTATGGGTGCTGCTCCGGGAGCTAGCTCGATTTGGAATTCGACCTGACGGTGGGGAGGGAGTCCAGGTAATTCCTCAGGAAATACCTCGGGATAGTCTCGTACTACAGGAAAATCTTCAATCCTCTTTTCCTTATCGTGGGTATCGGTGACAAGTGCTAGGATCGCGGTGTGCCCTTTCTGTAAACACTTCTGGGCTTTTAAAAGCGAGATAATGCCTGTGACTTCTCCACCTTTGTTGCCTTGGACGATGAGGGGTTGGCCAGAACGGCGAGGAATACGAACTGCTTTCTCTTGACAGAGGATCTCAGCACGATGTTTGGATAACCAATCCATACCAATGACGACGTCGAAGCTTCCAAGTTTGACAGGGAAAAGATCGATACTAAACGTGTGGCCAGACAATTCTAGTGTGCAGTCGTGGATCATGTGCGTGGCCTCGATGTTCCTACCATTAGCTATCTCGACGATGTGCTTAGAACTTAATAATGCAGGTGGGTGCTTAAGTTTCTTACTAATGCGAAGGGATACATAACTGGCATCGGCACCGGAATCAAATATCACAGAAACATAACAATCATCAAGTAGGAACTTACCCGCCACGACGTTGGGATCGTTCCTTGCTTCACCAGCTCCAATCACGAAAGCTCTTCCCCTTGCACCATTCCCAGCATTGTTGTTTTGCTCATTGTTCCCAGCTCCCTGATTGTTGTTGCGATTCAGATTCAGTTCAGGGCAATCCTTTCGCATGTGCCCTGTTGCCCCGCATTTAAAACATGCTCGGTTGTTTCCCTGCTGCTGTTGCTGTTGAGGTTGTTGCTGATTCTGCCTTGCTGGGAACTGATTCCTACAATCCTTGGCGTCGTGCCCCATCTTGTGGCATCGCTGACACTGACCCTTGTTACATGCCCCATTGTGGTGCCTGTTACACTTGTTGCACTTAGGGTAGCTTCCCCTGTAGCCACCCTGTTGCTGAGTGCCCTTGTTGTTGTCAGTTTTCCTTTGCTGAGCTGGGGCTTGAGTAGGGTTAGCATCCTTGCCCTGATTTCCATCCCACTTTCGTTTACCATCACTAGAACTTCCTTCCACGGCACTGATCCTTTTGGGCAACCTGCCCTCCTCCACAGCCTGGTTAGTGAGTTTGTGGGCAAGACGAACCACAGGCTGTATGGTAGGGAGGTTGGCCGAGGTTACATGGCTCCTGATTTCCGGGACTAAGCCCTTGATGTACAATTCGATCCTTCGATACATGGGTCGGGACATGTTTGGGCAGAGAGCAGCATAGTCGTTGGACAGCTTGGTGTAGGTCTCGATCTCTGACCCAACCATCTTGAGTTCATAGTACTCGTCCTCGAGTTTGTGGATGTCATCCCTGTGACAGTACTCTTCCTTGATCATATCCTTGAAATCTTCCCATGCAGTAGCGTTAGCAGTCTCCAAACCAAGCATTTGAATTTGCGCCTTCCACCATGAGAGTGCGCTTCCCTCGAGAGTACCAGTAGCAAACTTCACCCAATTAGCAGGGGGACATTCGCAGACAGCGAAGACAGCTTCGACCTTCTCGATCCAGTGCAAGAGACCTATGGCACCCTCAGTGCCACTGAATGGAAGAGGCTTGCAATCCATGAAGGTCTTGAAGGTACAGACACGTGGTTGCACAGGCGCAGGCTGACCTGTTGTGAGGGGTGAAGCGAAATAGATTTAGAGGCGAAAAGACGATGTGGCGGTAGGATCTAATCATCCTGAAACAACGAGCTTACCTATAGGGTGAGCTGCGAAAGCTGCAGCCACTGTGTTGAGCAGGTTAGTGAACTGAGCCTGAGTCATGTTGACGTTTCCTCGTCCGCGTCCACTCATTGTCTTCATAACCAGAAAACATAGTATGAGTGTGGTGTCGTAACATAGCGAGAATAAGATAGAAGAGAGGAGGCGTATCTATCTAATCAGGCAAACTAGTACGTATAGTAACGCAGAAAGCATAAGACAACAAGCAAGTAAATATGGGTCCGAGCTATGAGGTCAGATAAGTCGAGCCTTGTACTTGGAGTGTAGTGTCGCCACGAGTCACGGGTTATAGTCTGGTTTTTTTCTCAAAAAGATTTTCCCCTTTTTAAAACCAAGTTCACTATAACCAATGGCTCTGATACCAATCTGTCACACCCCCAAAATCCACCTGCGGATAACACCCGCTTTGAGGGCGTGACTGGCCAGGATCCAGCCACCAATTATACTGAATAATTAAGTTGTTAACAAAAAGTAATACTTACTAACCATAAGATTAGCAAATATCAAGTTCAGAGTTTAAGGTTTCAAGTTCAAACAGTAATAAGTAGTGGAAGCATAAATAAACAGTTTTAAACAATGTTCATAAGGTAAGCATGATAAATGCCCAACACACGGGCAGACGACCACTACACATCCCAAGCAGCTGCTCCAGTCACTGGCCACCTGCAAAGCATGCAGTAAGGGGGTCAACAATAATGCTGAGTGAGTTCACTAGTTGTCCAGATTTAATTACCAAAAACTTGTTTCACCAGTTAATTTATCCGTTTATACATGCCATGGGGAGCTACCCCAAAAGTTAGCGACTAAACTGTTTTTCCAATACCGAACACTAGGTAACCGTTTGCGTTTCCGCAGGATGCCCCGATGTCAATGTTCTATCATCATTGACGGATGCCTGAGTACATTAGTTCACGACCGACCCCGTACCATGGCACGGTGTGAGGTTGGTAAGACCTAAATAGCGCTATCAACTAATAACCCGTTCGCCTGGCCCCGGCGACTAATCGGTATTATGTAGTAGGGACTTGGGTGATAGAGTTGCGTTTAGTGCCGTTTGGTTGCATTCCGTATAAACAGTAATTAACTAAAAGGTTTCCCAATGACAAGGGAAGGAAAAGTAAGTTTGTTCCCAATAACTAGGGAAGGAATGTAAATGGTATCCCCTCTACAAGGGGATAGGGTTGTTTTAGTCTCGTGTCCCAAACCACCGGGACGCATGCTTTTAAGTTGTGAACTCACCTTGGGTTGCTCGGTAGATACGTTACTTGGTTAAGTATGTTGGTCACCACGTCCTAACATGGTTACCAAATATGGGTCAAGTCGGGTACAAGTAAACACATAGCGAACACGTAGGGCAATACATATAGCAAACACGTATAACATACGAATATACAAACAGTTGGGTTATTGGGCCTAGACAGTAACAGATACACATGCCAGTTAACAGATAGTCCAACAAGTCATGGCCCAATAACAACGAAGTAGCCCAGTCGAGACAAGGGTGGTTGCGACTCGCAACCGAGGTCTCGGTTCATCACGTTTTGGTTACGAGTCGCAACCAGAGGTTACGACTCGCAACTAGCGATCCCGACAAAGCAGCAGTGGTTACGACTCGCAACCGGATTCGATACGCGTTGATTACGACTCGCAACCGGGAGGTCTCGACAAATCCTGCTGTGGTCTCGAGTCGCAACCAAAGGTTCCGACTCGCAACCGTGATTACGTGCACAGAAATTCTTCTAGAACCTGCAATGTACTGACCAATAGAATTGCATTTTCATGTAACAGTGTACTATGCCCACTAAACATGTTTTCTTGTCTAAAATGTGCACAAAACAGATCAAACAAAGCATATTTGAAATATTCAACCCATCTTCAAGCTGTTCATCATATATTCAAACAATATTCAAACCACATTCATTATTTATAACCCAAAACCATGCACAAAACCATCTAACCAACCCTTATCAACAACCGAATAACAAAACTATTTAACCAACGAATCATAACAAGCCGGATAACACACAATTCATGAACATTCAACCTTAAATCATGCATACATCCTTTAATTAAACCCTTATCATTTCCCGGATAACCAAACCATTCAACATCCCAACCATTTTCACATTCAAGACACATATCATCAAAGTAACATCATGCATATTATCAATAATATCACTTCTTTCCTAGCTAACAAGCTTCAAAATCAATAAACAACCAAGTAATCACCTAAAAGGTCACTAACCGGTTGATGACAAAGAGTGTGAAGGCGAGTAGGTTTGCGGTCCGGTAGTTTCCGAGTGAAAAACACAAGTTGATCCGAGAGCTTGGTGTTTCCGGTTTGTATCCGAGTATGGAGAGGATGAAGGTGAATGTTGATGTTTGTAGGGTTTAGTGAGGGAGTGAGAGAGTGAGAGTGTTGTGAGAGGAATATTGTAAAAATGGTTAAGGGAGGGGTGGGTTGGTTTATATAGGATTTCGAGTGGGTTAGGGTGTGGTTGCGATGTGGGTTTCTCGGTCACAAGGCCCAACCGGCCCAACAGATACTGTTCACTCGAGACTAGGCGGTCTCGAGTCGGGTCTCAAGTGTATTCAAGGTTCCGGCTCATCTCACTTATATACATACATGCCTACATATATATATATATATATACGTACACATAACACGATATAACAGATAATTCATCGTTTTCATTTAATAAAATACGTACACGAAACGTTACATCAAGAAAGTTTCCCGGGAAAATCCGAAGTGTCACAGCCTGGAACTAAGTCAATGCGGAACTCCACTTGCCTTTGAGGCGGCAAGCCAGGCAAATCTTCTAGGAAGACTTCTGGGTACTCCCTCACGATAGGGATGTCTTCTTTCTTCGGTTCTTCAGCTTTCTTATCCACAATGTGTGCCAGAAAAGCAACACATCCTTTCTGCAAGCACTTTCTTGCCTTCAGACAACTAATCATCCTCAACGGCGTCTCACGCTTCTCTCCGTGAACGACAATGGTCTCACCATCTTCGGTCGGGATACGAACGACCTTCTCATGACAGACTATCTCAGCCTTGTTACTCGATAACCAATCCATTCCTACTACCACGTCGAAGCCTCCCAACTGGACTGGTAGTAGATCTAGAGCGAACTCACGCTCTCCCAATTCGATTACGCAACCTCGAATCACCTCATTAGCTTCTACTAACTTCCCATTCGCCAATTCGATCGAGTACGGAATATCTAATTTACTAGCGGCTAAACCAAGCATGTTCTTAAATTCTAATGACACGAAGCTAAAGTCGGCGCCAGTATCAAATAAAACGGATGCATAGCGTTGGTTTACAGGGAACGTACCAGTGACAACATTGGGATCCTGGCGTGCTTCCCTTGCTTCTATGTTGAAAACCCTTCCGCGGGCTTGGTTTAATTCCGGGCAATTCCTCTTGTAGTGCCCAAGATCACCACAGTTGAAACATCCGGGTCTCTGCCCATTTCCACCACCGCTTCCAGCTTGATTGTTCCTCTGATTACGATTTATGGCACCCGCTTGGTTTGCATTATTGACCCGATTCCCATCACCTCCATTGTTCCCTTGGGGGCGATTTCCATTACCACCACGATTATTTCTATTCCCAAATCCTCCTTGGCCTCCCCGGCCAGCACTAGCCCAACAGGAATCCTTCAAGTGACCAGTCTTTCCACAAGCTTCACATACTTTTGGCCCGCATCGACCAGAGTGATGGCGTTGGCAAGAGTTACATTTGGGATGTGCACCCATATATCCCTTACCTTTCCTCCTACCACCAGCTGTATCCTGAGCTGGCATACTTGATTCCCCTTTCTTATCCACCACCCCGGTGCCCTATTTGAAGTTTGAAAACTTCCGCTTGTTTCCTCCTGGTGACTTCACATGAGTCTCTTTCTTCTTTGGCTCAACTTCATCAAACTTGTTCAAACGAATTGCCTCCTCTGTGAGAGCCACGCTCAAATCGATGGCTTCAGTGATAGTCGCAGGTTTGGAGGAGGTCACCATGCTTATGATTTGAGGAGCTAATCCCCAAATGAAGCGTTCAATTCTCTTGAACTCAGGAGTGACCATGTAGGGTACCACATGCGACAAGTCGTGGAACCTTTGAACATACTCTGCTATCTTAGGACCTTCCATTTTCAAATGTCAGAACTCAGTCTCTAATCTCTGGATTTCAGTGCGGGAACAGTACTTTTTGCGCATGAGTTCCTTCAGTTCGGTCCAGGTCAGCGCGTAGGCTGCAGCTTCGCCAAGTGTCTGTACTTGCAAGTTCCACCAGGATAGGGCTCCATCCAAAAATAGCCCAGAAATGTAGGTGACTTGCTGATCCAGCGCGCATTTGCTCATGCGAAGAACGGATTCTGTTTTCTCAGCCCAGCGGACAAAGGCGACAGCACCTCCTGTGCCATCAAAGTTTACGGGCTTGCAGTCCAAGAACTGCTTGTAGGTGCACCCATGAGGTGGATTGTTATTGTTGCCAGTGTTGCCAGAGTTGCTTCCACTCATTCCTCCTTGAGAGGCAGCATATTGAGCAATGGCAGCAGCAATGACTTGCTGTAGTTCTTCCTGAGTCGTAGGCATTTGGTGTTGTTGACGTCTTGGCGGCATCTTCTAAAGATGTGTTTACGTCGGTCAGGCCATAGTAAAGCGTACGTATATAGTAACAGTAATAGCATATAACATCTCATGTTATCAATATATCACAAATACTAATCACACAACATCCCATGTCACAAATATTATACACACAACATCCCATGTCATAAAAATATAAATAAGCAATCAAGCGAATCAAATATGATGAGAATACTGCGATTGCTATATATCGAGACCACGTAGTAAGTGTATCAGTACATCACTGTGTCATACAATCATCAATCAACTAGGGGCTACATCACCCCTGTCCAAAAACTATATCAAGTCAGTGTCAAATGCATCAAATACATCAAATATATGCCAACAAAAGTCAGAATCATCATGTAGTCTCCAAAAATGCTGTGCAGTCAAAAGCAATCGCGGTCCTCTCACCAACGTCTACCCAAACAGCACTGATGAGCTCCATACAGATGGCGGTGGAGGAGGGGGAAAGTGAGTGTAAAACAAACGACGTAACTGGAGCCAGTCCTCCTCCATGGCTCTCTGAGTACGGATGAAAGAGGCGACCTGCTGCTCTAAAGCAAAGAGGCGTGCAGCATAGTCTGGGGGTACAGGTCGAGAGGGCTGCAAGGGAGAGTGTGTCTGACCGTGACACGAACATGGTGGCAGCTGAGCTCTCTCAAGCTCCTGGATACGCTGCGTGTGTGACTCATGCTGAAAAACGAAAGACATCAAAACGTCCTCTATAGTGTGTCCCACATGGAATGGATGGTAAGGATCAGTAGGTGGCATGACAGGCGGTGACGGCCAAAGGAATGGCGTACTGGTGGGATCAAAAGGTGCCACATGAAAAGGAGAGACAGGGGGTACAACAGGTGGAAACTGTGGCATAACAGGAACAGATGTCGGTATATGCCCAAAGGGATGGGCCGACGAACCCTCTCCAGGTCTCGCTGGAGGTACAAACTGAGGAACCTGAAAAGAGAAATCAACATGTCGTGTATCAGTGTGGTGTGGGGGAATAGGTGGAACATCCTCATCAGCAGGAATCCATCCGTGCTGTGCGTGCTCGTCCGCTGGATCCATGTGTGCCGCGAACAGTGCATGCTCGGGCTCTAGTGGAACGGGATCAGGTGGGGGAGCAACAATAGGGTGAACGGGTACAATGTGATCGACAGGATGGTAAACAGGTATATCAGTAATAAGAGGTGGATCGACATGATCGGCAGCAATAACATGATCACCCTCCAGATGATCATCGATAGGCGGGTCAGCTAGAACAGGCTCAACAGGCATGCCAGCATGTACGGGGTCATGCTCAGGCATAGGGTCTAGAGCAGCTGCCTGCTCAGGAGCCAAGGCAGGCTCAGGGTCATCAAAAGCCATCTCGAAATCGAACTCGGGGTCAATAGGATCGACTGGGTCAGCTGGATCCTCCATGGGCTGATCCATCGGTATGAACTCTATATCATGATCCGGGTCGAATCCCGGAGGAAAGATAGGATCAGAATCCTCTATGTCATCATGGTCAAACGCAAAACTGGGAATAGGAGCAACAGAGGATGCCTGGTCGGGGTCCGAACCATGCGAAAAGTGTTGTGCGGATGCCACAGACTCAAAGGAGTCTGGGACCGGAGAATGCGCAGGCGAATCCTCGGCGGGAGCATCAGCGATCATCAGAAGATCGCCAGCCGGAAGAAGGGCCTCGCCCTGGATCTCATCCTCGAGAAGATCATCATCCTCTATGGGCTCAGCGTCATACAGGTCAATATCGCTGTCAACCTCGGCGTCAAGGAGTAAATCATACGCAGGATAAAAGCCGGAATCTCTACTAACGGTAGGTACTCAGCGGGAGGGCCATCTGCAGGCTCATCAGCACCCTCAGGTAGTGCGAAGGGCTGAAAATCGTCCTCGTCAGTGCTGGTATAATCAGAAGTGTGCACCTCGTGCTCTGAGGATGGGAGGTCATCAGATACTACAGGTATGGGTCCAGTGGTGTCCGAATCGCCGGTACCGGGCGAGTCCATGAGTCTGTAACATAAACACAAATATGCACAAATAATCAGTCATACAATCAAGCAATCACATAAGTCACCAAGTAAGAATTCACATAATCCTCCTAGTCCCACTAGCCTCCCAGTCTCCTAGACTGACATTCCTAGTCCCACTAGCCAAATTCCTTCCAGTCCCTAAGACTGCTCTATTATCCACCTCGACCTCCTAGATCGAGCCTCGGCCTCCATGACCGAGCCTCAGCCTTCATGACTGAGCCTACTCTTCCTAGTCTCACTAGCCATCTACCTCGATCTCTAAGATCGAGCCTCGGCCTCCAAGACCGAGCCTCAGCCTCCAAGACTGAGCCTAAAACAATAAACATCTACCTCGATCTCTAAGATCGAGCCTCGGCCTCCAAGACCGAGCCTCAGCCTCCAAGACTGAGCCTAAAAATAATAAAATGTGCTCAACATGTGTTTGTAAAAACGTTTTGGATCTGGACTTAAGTGGTATGCAGTAAAAATGTTTTCGTGAGAGCCCTAGTGATCATAGTCTAGACTCGAGAAAGAATCCTAGTTCGCTATGATCAGAGCTCTGATACCAAGCTGTCACACCCTGGCTTTGCGGAAGCGTGGTTAATTTGGTGTGACTTCTTAATACCATAGCTTAACCATAACAAGCTATATGAAGTAAAAACATGCAAGATCATCCATTAAGTTTTAAAAACCAAATACAATACCATTGTCTTGATGGGAAAACACCCTAACAACCATAACATTGTTCAACAAACAAACATAACATAAACATGGTTTAGGGGCTGTGACTTGTCCAGGAAAGAGTCACATTCCCTAAACCCCGGATTACCTCGGAAACTAGTGCAGCGGGAAAACGTGCCATACCGTGCCAGATCCTTTAATTCCCTGAAATACATGTAAGTTGAAAAATCAACAATAATGTTGAGCGAGTTCATGCGAAAGTGAGTAAATAAACCTTTGTATTTATCAAAATCCTGGTATGTAGCAAATAAGGAAAAAGAGATCACCAATGGTTTGCAAGGCCATTGATACGTGTGAAGTGCAAGTAGGAAGACTCAACCCTTGCGATTTTGCGTCGGGGCACAAAGTCACCCCGAGGCCCGTTATGCTGGACCTGGGATTGGGCTCGCTACACCCAGATAGATCTACCGCTTACGTCCCTCGGTCCTACAATGAGGATTAATGGCCTCCAGTTCCCGCCTACCCACTCACATGATCTAAGTAGTAACCCTCCTTACGCTAACCATACCATGTAAAAAGTACTCGTAATCATAGTAACATGTATTTCACCCCCGCAGTTTAGAAAACTGAAAACAGTTAAGAGAAAAGGGGGACATGAACTCACAGTCGGTGCGTCTCTACCAAGTACTCCAAATCGGGCAGCTGTGCAACGACCTACATGTGCTAATTCTATTAGACGGACGGTCGTGCCTTAGCTTTATAGCTTAAGTTTTTGGGAAATAGTTAGACAACTATTCCGTGTTTACTTTTCGTATATACTTGGTAGTTAATCTCCTTCCCAAGGATGGGGGATTTAATACATGTGCGTTCAAATTATATCATTAAGTCTCACTTAATATATTTTTATTTCTAATTCCAAAATATAAATATTTTTCTCAAAAATATTATATTTCCATTCCACATAATTTTCCCCAAAAATAATACGTTGATAAAATATGCGTTCGTAAATATTTCCGCATAAAGCGTAAGTTACGTTTTAGCGTTCGAGTGGTAATAGTAATTACCGGTGTAACTCATATAATTATCGTAGAGGCGTTCGTATTATTTTGGATCTGTTAACGTTCGTAAATATTATTTTTACTCTAAAAATAATATTTATGTATTTTCACAAAATAGTCATAAACAGTGTGGTGAAAATATATTTACTAAATATATATATTTATCACGTTAAGTTTTTGTGAAAATCCCACCTCCGAATATTTGTAAATAAAGTCGTGGCGAAATATATTTTGAAAACATGTCAAAAATAATTCTAACACTTGTAGTGTAAATATTTCTAAGTGTTAGGTTTTTAGAAAAATTTCGCCAGAGTTTCCTCTGTAACTGGAGGTGGCCACGCTTTCAAGCGTATCATTTTTCTTTTACAAAATCAATTTCAACAACTTCTTTATTCAATCAAACCATTTCCAACACATCAACTAGTCGACAAGTATGTAAATCGCATAAGTACATGAACTTGTAGTTTTTCTGAAACTTTAGTGTAAATCCCATTATATTTTGGGGATTCTTATATAAAGTAATTTGATCTCGTAAAAACCTCGTTTTTAGAGTAAATCCATCTTTACAACTTCTCGTCATCTTTTACAAAGATTGTTATTTTGTCGAAACTTTTCGTTTCACAAGTGTCTACACACTTGTGGTTTATAAAAATCATGCTTGTTAATGTAAGATCTATTTTTAGAAAACATGATTTTCTTTGACGCTTGGTCCTTTGAAAATACCACTTGCAGATACGTAGATCTGCTAGTTTTAAACACTATTTTACAAGTAAAACATTTTTACACAAGTTCATGTTCCGCGTGTGGTAGAGTTTCACCTTTTAACCCTTGTACCATTCAAAACAAGCTTATGTCAAGATCCATGACCTTAACCAAACCGGGTTAAATGATGATCCGAGCTACCACAACATAGTTCGGGTCTAGATAACCACACAAAATCAATACTACAACATTTACACAACTAGTGAACTTTTAACCAACATTATTCATGTTTTTAGTAGACTTTTGTGCTTCAAATTGCAAGTTTCCGAATTTTAACCGTTACATAACATATTAACCACTTTAGAATAGTTTGAGAGAGTGTTTTAAGCATTATACCTCTAGCTCGAGGCTAGGGAAGAATCTATGCGCAAAAGAGGTGGATAAAAGCTAGATAGAGAGGTCCTTCGTCTTCCGTTTGCTCCAAGGCTCCTTATATGCGACCCTTAACACTTGTAGATGATTGGAACTTGCAAGATGGAAGTCGAAAATGGATGGAGGAGAAGCGGGGTGTTCGGCCGTGAGTAGAGCAAGAGGGAGAGAGAGAGCTTTGTGGTGATGTGTAGAGTGATTTATCTTGTGTGCCATGACATGTTACTTATAGGCAATTAGGAAGTTTTAATCTAATGGTTAATGTGTTGTCTAGATATTAGACAAGAGTTTATATAATATTCAATAAATGGTAGAAGTCTTGGTCACATAGTGACCGATCGGCCCAAGGGGGGGGGGGGTTCCTAGTTTGATTCCAACCATTAGTTGATGTTTAGTTAGGTTAACTAGGTTAGATTTAGGGATTAACTTGGTTAGTCATGTGTTGTGCTTTAACGCGGGTGTTAGGGTGTTCAGGGACCCTAACTGGCTCAGAAAAAGATCCATATTGTTAGTGTCAATATTTTTATGTTCCGGGTATAGTCCGGTTGTTTGGTTGGATAGTAATCCGTTAAAGCACTTAACAAAGCTTTTATGTGTCGTAAATACCATTTTTAGTGACACAACTTATTCCCCAAAGTGTCAGGAATATTTTCCTCATGTTTTGGCACTTTATTAGCCAGCAAGAACCTGAATGGTAAATTAAAGTGCTGTGTTTTGTGCTCAGTGTATGTTTTAGGCACATCCAGTCATCGTAACTTATTCCTAGAGACGCAGTTCTACAACCCTTGTATCCCTACACTCACTATGGGTGTAGTAAAATAATTCTGGCTCATACAGGCCTTAGAGGCAGTATCTGCCTGATGCTGGCTTTATCAGCAAGTTCAATAGGTTATCCGTTCATAGTGCTACTGTGCTTTTGTGCATCATGTTTGTCACTAGAGTTCAGTATGTAAATAATGTGGTGACGGTATGTAAAGTATGATGCAGGAATGTACAAGTATCAACAGTCAAGTAGCAGTTCATCAGTAATTTCAAGTAAGCACAGTAATAAAGCAGCAATTAATTATTCATTAAATCGTACGGATACCTGGTTTAATGAGGGTTGTCACAGTGGTTGACCACCCTTAGTTCAAGAACCTTTTGTGTATCTGCCGAGCAAACCAAGGTGAGTTCACACAGCCAAGGCATGGGATTCCCGGGTTGGGAATTGGGTTGAATTATTTGAAATGGATAATTACTCGTACTTACGCTATCACTAGACTATAGACCATCGTCCTCAGGTTAGTCAGGACACTTACCTAAAACCTACGTAAACTAGTATCTACCATTTTCTCCCGGGTCGGGAGGACACTTACGTAAAACCTACGTAAACTAATACCTACTACTGTCTTCCGGGTCGGAAGGACACTTACGTAAATCCTACGTAAACCCCACACGTACCACTGACCTCGGGGAAGGGCACTCACGTAAATCCTACGTGACCTAGTATGTATTCCTGTTCTCGGTTTAAGAGGAACACATGGTTGCAAATAGTCTAGTAAGTACAAACATGGGAAGCCCCCATTAGTAAGGATAAACGTGGGAAACCCCTACTAGTAATACATATGACCATGGGAAACCCCCACTATTAGTACATACTTACATGGGAAGCCCCCACTAAATGCATATATGAACTGTTATAACGAACTTACTTTCTGTGAACTCGCTCAACTAGTTGCTGACTCTCTGTTGCATGCCTTGCAGGACCTTAGGTACTTATGGAGCTTGTACAAGGAGGAGCAGGTCGTTGTGGGCATGGATCATGAATGCTTAATGAAACACTTATGACATTTCATACATTATTATTTATGTTGGGTTTACTTACATGCTTCCGCTACTTAAACAAAGTTTGGTTTTGAACATCAATCATGTCGTGATGAATTACATTATCTACTTTTATCATTAAATGCTATGTTCGATATGATTGGTGGCTTGATCCTGGTCATGTCACGCCTCCAAGCGGTGGCACTCCGCGGGTGGATTTTGGGGGTGTGACAGATTGGTATCAGAGCCATTGGTTATAGAGAACTAGGTTTTAATACGGGAAAACGTTTTATTATAACCAGACTATAACCAGAACAGTGCTCTCAACGATCCACAACGACGCTTCGCTCCACGTGCAAGACTCGACATCCTAGGTAATATGGTTTATGTTTATTACCTGCTTACTAGAACTATATAGAACTTTGCTCGTATTACGCTTAGATACACATGACACTATTGCCTGAGAACACCTACGTGCTTACACTATTCTGTCATCGCACTACTCGCAAACCATTCTCACTTACGCTACTTTTACTATGAAGATCATGTCTGGACGAATTAACATGACTCAAGCCCAGTTGACGGCTCTCATTAACGAACAAGTTGCTGCGGCACTTGCAGCTGCACAAGCAGGAGGTATATCCTGTAGTCATAGCACACACTAGGATCATTAGATCCTACACTCCTAAACCAACTCTCGTGTTTAAACTTTGTCCTATTCATACACAATAGGTCAACGCCCACAGCAACCTGTCTGCACTTTCAAGAACTTCATGGACTGTCGTCCAAGCACGTTCAGTGGCACGGAAGGAGCAGTGGGACTACTCCATTGGTTTGAGAAGCTCGAGTCGGTGTTCGAGATGTGTGAATGCCCTGAGGCTCGCAGGGTCAAGTACGCCACTGGTACTTTGGAAGGAATCGCGCTAACCTGGTGGAACGCGCAAGTTCAGATTCTCGGGTTGGCAGCTGCTAACGCCACCCCATGGAACGATTTTAAAGAACTTATCAAAAGGGAATACTGCACGCGTGACGACATCCACAAGTTGGAAGTGGAGTTTTACCATTTGAAAATGACGGGGTCAGAGATTGAAGCTTATACGAAACGGTCAAACGAACTGGCCATTCTGTGTCCAACCATGGTAGACCCTCCGATCAAGCGTATCGAACTGTACCTCAAGGGTCTAGCCTCAGATGTGACAACTCGAACTTTAGGCTTGCTTGATGTAACGTTTGTGCACGATATGTGATTTTATAAACCCGAATGATTAATTGATTTCATGATATATGTTATGTTATATGCATTATGTGTGTATGTATGTCGTATGTATGTGAACCGGCCACACAAAGCCCTTGGGGCCACTCCTTGTTCTCGGGTCCATTAGACAACCGAGTGGGCCCGGCCCACTCCCCATTCGCAACACAAAACCGGAACAAGGGGCTTGTTTCACCACTTTTGCAAATCACAAACACACACACACAAACCCTAGAAGCTTTGCTCTCTCTCGGCTTGCTTGGAACCCGACGGCACACACACACACACTTTGAAGCTTGTGAAACGAATCGATCCTCTACCTTCATCCGGTTAGTGATGATGTTATGTTTTTGGATTATTTATGATATTATGTGATTGCTATCATTCTGTTAGGTGATGTAACTAAGGTGTATGCTTGTAATATTGATTGGTTGTTGATGTTGGATGCGGGTACTTATAATAGTGATGTTTGTTAATCGGATAACATGTACGGTTACGTTTTATGCTCGACTTATTGTTTGATTCGAACCGGTTAGGTGCATGGTTATAGGCTGTCATGAAATTGATTAATCAAAACGTTTCTGCATGATTCGGTTTAGGCTGTTTGATGATCCGATTGATTGTTATCTAGGCTGTTTTGTTTAAGCATATGAACATGTTTGAAGATTGCTATGAAACTGCTATTTTCGGTGTTTGATCTGTTTCCGAAACTGTTGAATATGTTTGCTGAAATCACGGAGTTTAATTGACTAGAATTATGGAAATCAGTTACACAGCCGGTTGCGACTCAGATTGCGAGTCAAAACCCCCGTCTCGACTCGAGACCACAAACAGCACCAGCCGAAACCACGGTTGCGAGTCCCGTTGCGACTCGTAACCAGACCATGATGAACCGAGATCTCCATTGCGACTCGCAACCAGCTGTTGCGACTCGTAATCTCCGGTTGCGACTCGAGATCTCCGTTGCGACTCGAGACCATCGTTTACACGCACACTGTTGGGCCTTCACTGTCACGGGCCCAATCTATTGAGCCCAACGATTTGAATTGTGGACTGTTTTGCTAATGGACTTGTATGTGTTTGCTACTTGGGCCGATTGGGAATCTGGATTGTTATATTATTGGGCTGCTTATGTTATTGGACCGGGCATTGTTGGACTTAGACAATTGGATCCTCACATGCTATGTCTTATCTGCTTACGTGCGTACATGTTTGCCATGACTATACGTGATTACTACATACGTGTTATATACGAACCTGACTCGTATAACAACCATGCTAGGACGTGATTGACAAATTACTAGCTTATCTATACTCTTTGTGTATCTGCCGAGCAAACCAAGGTGAGTTCACACAGCCAAGGCATGGGATTCCCGGGTTGGGAATTGGGTTGGATTTGTTACTGTAAAATGAGTTACTCGTACTTACGCATATACCAGACTATAGACCATCGTCCTCAGGTTAGTCAGGACACGTTACGTAAAGCCTACGTAACCCAGTATACTTGCCATATGTCTCCCGGGTCGGGAAGGACACGTTACGTAAAGCCTACGTAACCCAATACCATTCACTGGCTTCCAGGTCGGAAGGCCACGCTGCGTAAAGCCTACGTAGCCCCCACGCGTACCACTGTCCTCGGGGAAGGGCACGTCACGTAAAGCCTACGTGACCCTGTACGTTTTCCTGTTCTCGGTAAAGAAGAACACATGGTCGGAAGTTAGTCTAGTAAGTACCGTTAATGAGAAGCCCTCATTAACCCGGATGAACATGGGAAGCCCCCACCTTTAGTACACACTAGTGCTACACTTATGCATGTTATGAACTTACTTTCTGTGAACTCGCTCAACTAGTTTGTTGATTATTTGCTGCATGCCTTGCAGGACCTTAGGTATACTTGGGAGCTTGCACAGGGAAGGAGCAGGTCGTTGTGGGCAGATGGATCGTTAATGATGTCGAACTCATAACTCGTTTTGAATTTACTTTACTATGCTTCCGCTACTTAAAACAGTATTTGGTTTTGAAACATCAATCATGTCATGGTGACTTACGTTAATTACTTTTATTATTATTAAATGCTATGTTTGATATGATTGATGGCTTGATCCTGGTCAGTCGCGCTCCCAAGCGGTGGTATTCCGCGGGTGGATTTTGGGGGTGTGACAGATTGGTATCAGAGCCATTGGTTATAGAGAACTTGGTTTTAATATGGGTAAACGTTTTTATTAAAACCGGACTATAACCAGCACAGTGCTCTCAACGATCCACAACGACGCTTCGCTCCACGTGCAAGACTCGACATCTTAGGTAATAAGGTTTATGTTTATTGCCTGTTTGCTAGAACTGCTTAGAACTTTGCTCGCATTACGCTTAGATACACATGCTTTGATTTCATGAGAACACCTATATGCCTACGCTTTTCTGTCATCGCCCTACTCGCGAACCATTCTTATGTATGCTACTTGTTACTATGAAGATCAATGGCCGCACGAATTAACATGACTCAAGCCCAGCTAGAGGCTCTCATTGCTGCGGCAGTTGCAGCCGCCCAAGCAGGTCAACCCGCTCAGCAGCAGCCTGGGTGCACCTTCAAGAACTTCATGGAATGTCGTCCTAGCTCGTTTAGTGGCACAGAGGGAGCAGTTGGACTCCTCCACTGGTTTGAAAAGCTCGAGTCGGTTTTCGAAATGTGCGAATGCCCTGAGGCTCGCAGGGTGAAGTTCGCCACTGGCACACTTGAAGGGATTGCGCTCACTTGGTGGAACGCACAAGTGCAGATCTTAGGGTTGGCAGCTGCTAACGCCACCCCATGGAACGACTTTAAGGAACTCATCAAGCGTGAGTATTGCACGCGGGAAGACATACACAAGCTGGAAGATGAGCTTTATAACTTGAAAATGGTTGGATCGGAAATCGAAGCGTATACCAAACGGTCCAATGAGCTGGCCGTTCTGTGTCCAACTATGGTGGACCCTCCATACAAGCGCATTGAGTTGTATCTCAAGGGATTGGCGCCAGAAATTCAGAGCCACGTGACGTCGGCTAACCTCGAAAACATCCAGGAAATCCAACGCCTAGCTCACCGTATCACCGATCAGGCAGTGGATCAGAATAAACTGCCCAAGCGTGTTAATGCTATTGCTAACGTCACCACCTCAGTTACTCCTGCTACATCTGGTGACAGTAAAAGAAAATGGGATGGGGATTCCAGTAAAGGTTCAGCATCTGTTCAGCCACAGTCTCAGCAGCAGAAGATTGATCACTATCAGAGTCCCAGTCAGCAATCCTCTGGTGGTCACAGGCAGAGGAGATATCAGGGTAGTCAACCTAGGTGCCACAACTGCAACAGGCATCACCACGGCCCATGTAACAAGGGTCGCTGTCAAAGGTGTCTCAAGATGGGTCACGAGGCCAAAGATTGTAGGAGCCCTCGTCCTGCGAATCAGAATCAGCAGCCTCAGCAACCAGCTCCACAGAACCAGCAGCAGCAACAGCAGCCACAGCGTGGAAACCGGGGGTGTTTCCAGTGTGGGGCTGAAGGTCATTTCAAACGCGATTGTCCTCAGTTAAACCAGAATCGCAACAATAACAACCAGGGCAACGGCAACAACAACGGCGGGAACAACAACAACAACGGCAATGAAGCTCGTGGTCGTGCATTCGTGCTAGGTCGAGGTGACGCAGTGAACGATCCCAACGTTGTTATGGGTAAGTTTCTCCTCGACAATATTTACGTTACTGTTTTGTTTGATTCGGGTGCGGATACAAGCTATATGTCTGTGAAAATGTGTCAACTGCTAAAACGTGCACCAACACTTTTACCCACCAAACATGTAGTAGAGTTAGCTAACGGTAAAAGTCTAGAAGCCACGCACGTAGTTCAGGGTTGTAATCTTATCCTAACTGGTCAAGCCTTCTCTATTGATCTCATTCCCATAGTTTTGGGTAGCTTCGACGTCGTGATTGGGATGGATTGGTTGTCCCAACACCAGGCAGAAATCTTATGCAGCGAAAAGGTTATTCGCATTCCTCGTTCGGGTCAGGAACCTCTAGAAGTTCAAGGCGACAAGAGTGGTGCTGTGGTTGGCATCATCTCTTTCTTGAAGGCTCAGAAATGTTTACGTAAGGGTCACACAGCCATTCTGGCTCTCGTTACAGACGCATCAACAAAGGAAAAGAAATTGGAGGATGTTCCAATTGTACGTGATTACCCTCAGGTGTTTCCTGAAGACTTACCTGGCTTACCGCCTCATCGTCAGGTCGAATTTCAGATCGAGCTCACTCCAGGAGCAGCACCCATAGCTCGCGCACCATATCGTCTAGCTCCATCAGAATTGGAGGAATTGTCAAAGCAACTGCAAGAACTCTTGGAAAAGGGTTTTATTCGACCAAGCTCTTCGCCTTGGGGAGCTCCAGTACTTTTCGTGAAGAAGAAAGACGGTACGTTCAGGATGTGTATAGACTACAGAGAACTCAACAAGGTGACGGTGAAGAACCGTTATCCTCTTCCGCGCATCGACGACTTATTCGACCAGTTGCAAGGGTCGTGTTACTATTCGAAGATAGACTTGAGGTCTGGTTATCATCAGCTGAGAGTCCGGGATGAGGACGTCTCCAAGACAGCCTTCAGAACTCGTTACGGTCACTACGAGTTTCTTGTCATGCCGTTTGGGTTAACGAACGCGCCCGCGGTGTTCATGGATCTTATGAACAGGGTATGCAAACCCTATCTTGACAAGTTCGTCATTGTATTTATCGACGACATCCTGATTTACTCCAAGAGTCAGGAGGAACACGAGCAGCATCTTCGCCTCATTTTGGAACTCCTTCGGAAGGAGCAGCTGTACGCTAAGTTTTCTAAATGCGACTTCTGGCTTCGTGAAGTCCACTTTCTAGGCCACGTGGTGAACAAGGATGGGATCCATGTCGATCCATCCAAGGTAGATTCGATCAGGAACTGGCCTGCACCGCGTACGCCGACAGAAATACGACAATTCTTGGGTCTGGCAGGTTATTATAGACGGTTCATTAAGGATTTCTCGAAGATTGCGCAGCCACTCACACTACTGACACAGAAGGGTGTCACCTACCGTTGGGGCAACACGCAGGAAACTGCTTTTCAGTATCTAAAGGATAGGCTTTGCAGTGCACCTATTCTCCCATTGCCAGAGGGCACGGACGATTTTGTAGTATACTTGATGCATCCATACAGGGTTTTGGATGTGTGTTGAAGCAGCACGACAAGGCCAATGCTTATGCCTCGCGCCAACTCAAGATTCATGAACGAAATAATACGACGCACGATTTAGAGCTGGGAGCTGTTGTTTTCGCGCTTAAGATATGGCGACACTACCTGTACGGTACCAGGTGCACGATTTACACCGATCACAGGAGTCTCGAGCATATCCTTAAGCAGAAGGATTTGAATATGCGTCAAAGACGATGGGTCGAGTTACTGAACGACTACGAATGCGCCATCAAGTATCATCCAGGCAAGGCCAATGTTGTGGCTGATGCCCTCAGCCGGAAAGACACTCTACCTAAGCGCGTGCGAGCGCTGCAGCTTACTATTCAGTCCAGTCTTCCTGCACAGATACGAGCTGCTCAGTTAGAAGCACTGAAACCCGAAAATGTCAAAGCTGAAGCCTTACGCGGCTCAAGGCAATGCATGGAACAAAGGGAAGACGGCGCCTACTATGTAACGGGGCGTATTTGGGTCCCACTTTATGGCGGTTTACGCGAGCTTGTAATGGATGAAGCTCACAAGTCTCGCTATTCGGTACATCCAGGGTCGGATAAAATGTACCACGACATCAGCACTACTTATTGGTGGCCTAGTATGAAAGCCCACATCGCCACCTATGTTGGAAAATGCTTAACCTGTGCGAGAGTCAAGGTTGAATACCAGAAACCCTCAGATTTACTTCAACAACCCAAGATACCACAGTGGAAATGGGAAGAAATTCCCATGGATTTCGTTACAGGCCTACCTAGATCCCAGCGTGGGAACGATACGATATGGGTGATCGTGGATCGACTCACTAAGTCTGCACACTTCCTACCTATAAAGGAAACGGATAAGTTCTCCACTCTCGCAGACGTATATCTCAAAGAAGTTGTTTCGAGGCACGGAGTGCCCACCTCTATTATTTCGGATCGCGATGCACGATTCACGTCAGAGCTTTGGCAAGCGATGCACAAATCCTTCGGCTCACGATTAGACATGAGCACAGTATATCAACCTCAGACGGATGGGCAGTCTGAGCGAACTATTCAAACTCTAGAAGACATGCTTCGAGCGTATGTTATCGATTTCGGCAACGGCTGGGAAAAGCACCTCCCTTTGGTGGAGTTCTCGTACAATAATAGTTATCACACCAGCATTCAAGCCGTTCCATTCGAGGCATGGTACGGGCGTAAACGCCAGTCACCTCTCTGTTGGGCAGAGGTGGGGGATAGTCAAATCACGGGTCCAGAGATTGTAGTGGACGCCACAGAAAAGATTTCAGAGATACGACAACGCATGGCGGCAGCACGCGACCGTCAGAAAGCCTACGCGGGTAAGCGTAGAAAGCCATTGGAATTTGAGGTCGGGGACCGGGTTTTATTGAAAGTCTCACCCTGGAAGGGTGTGGTTCGTTTTGGCAAACGGGGCAAACTGAATCCGCGGTACGTCGGACCATTCGAAATCATAGAAAAGATTGGCAAGGTAGCCTACAAGTTGAAACTACCAGCTGAACTCGGGGCAGTTCACAATGTCTTTCATGTATCGAACTTAAAGAAGTGCCTATCAGACGAAACACTCATCATTCCTTTTAAGGAACTCACTATCGACGAGCGGTTGCAGTTCGTCGAGGAACCAGTTGAAATCACGGACCGGGATGTGAAGGTCCTCAAACACAAGAGAATCCCTCTTGTCCGAGTTCGTTGGAACTCCAAACGTGGCCCAGAGTACACCTGGGAACGCGAAGACAGGATGACAGAAAAGTACCCCCAGTTATTCGGGAACAAGGCAACCACTACTGAGGCTGAAGCTACTACTTCGGAATTTCGGGACGAAATTCCAGATCAACGGGGGGAGGATGTGACACCCCAGGAAAACCAGTGAACAGTACAGTTTACCTAGCTTCCTCAGTGAGTGCATACCAAATTTCGGGACGAAATTTCCAATTAGTTGGGGATAATGTGACAACTCGAACTTTAGGCTTGCTTGATGTAACGTTTGTGCACGATATGTGATTTTATAAACCCGAATGATTAATTGATTTCATGATATATGTTATGTTATATGCATTATGTGTGTATGTATGTCGTATGTATGTGAACCGGCCACACAAAGCCCTTGGGGCCACTCCTTGTTCTCGGGTCCATTAGACAACCGAGTGGGCCCGGCCCACTCCCCATTCGCAACACAAAACCGGAACAAGGGGCTTGTTTCACCACTTTTGCAAATCACAAACACACACACACAAACCCTAGAAGCTTTGCTCTCTCTCGGCTTGCTTGGAACCCGACGGCACACACACACACACTTTGAAGCTTGTGAAACGAATCGATCCTCTACCTTCATCCGGTTAGTGATGATGTTATGTTTTTGGATTATTTATGATATTATGTGATTGCTATCATTCTGTTAGGTGATGTAACTAAGGTGTATGCTTGTAATATTGATTGGTTGTTGATGTTGGATGCGGGTACTTATAATAGTGATGTTTGTTAATCGGATAACATGTACGGTTACGTTTTATGCTCGACTTATTGTTTGATTCGAACCGGTTAGGTGCATGGTTATAGGCTGTCATGAAATTGATTAATCAAAACGTTTCTGCATGATTCGGTTTAGGCTGTTTGATGATCCGATTGATTGTTATCTAGGCTGTTTTGTTTAAGCATATGAACATGTTTGAAGATTGCTATGAAACTGCTATTTTCGGTGTTTGATCTGTTTCCGAAACTGTTGAATATGTTTGCTGAAATCACGGAGTTTAATTGACTAGAATTATGGAAATCAGTTACACAGCCGGTTGCGACTCAGATTGCGAGTCAAAACCCCCGTCTCGACTCGAGACCACAAACAGCACCAGCCGAAACCACGGTTGCGAGTCCCGTTGCGACTCGTAACCAGACCATGATGAACCGAGATCTCCATTGCGACTCGCAACCAGCTGTTGCGACTCGTAATCTCCGGTTGCGACTCGAGATCTCCGTTGCGACTCGAGACCATCGTTTACACGCACACTGTTGGGCCTTCACTGTCACGGGCCCAATCTATTGAGCCCAACGATTTGAATTGTGGACTGTTTTGCTAATGGACTTGTATGTGTTTGCTACTTGGGCCGATTGGGAATCTGGATTGTTATATTATTGGGCTGCTTATGTTATTGGACCGGGCATTGTTGGACTTAGACAATTGGATCCTCACATGCTATGTCTTATCTGCTTACGTGCGTACATGTTTGCCATGACTATACGTGATTACTACATACGTGTTATATACGAACCTGACTCGTATAACAACCATGCTAGGACGTGATTGACAAATTACTAGCTTATCTATACTCTTTGTGTATCTGCCGAGCAAACCAAGGTGAGTTCACACAGCCAAGGCATGGGATTCCCGGGTTGGGAATTGGGTTGGATTTGTTACTGTAAAATGAGTTACTCGTACTTACGCATATACCAGACTATAGACCATCGTCCTCAGGTTAGTCAGGACACGTTACGTAAAGCCTACGTAACCCAGTATACTTGCCATATGTCTCCCGGGTCGGGAAGGACACGTTACGTAAAGCCTACGTAACCCAATACCATTCACTGGCTTCCAGGTCGGAAGGCCACGCTGCGTAAAGCCTACGTAGCCCCCACGCGTACCACTGTCCTCGGGGAAGGGCACGTCACGTAAAGCCTACGTGACCCTGTACGTTTTCCTGTTCTCGGTAAAGAAGAACACATGGTCGGAAGTTAGTCTAGTAAGTACCGTTAATGAGAAGCCCTCATTAACCCGGATGAACATGGGAAGCCCCCACCTTTAGTACACACTAGTGCTACACTTATGCATGTTATGAACTTACTTTCTGTGAACTCGCTCAACTAGTTTGTTGATTATTTGCTGCATGCCTTGCAGGACCTTAGGTATACTTGGGAGCTTGCACAGGGAAGGAGCAGGTCGTTGTGGGCAGATGGATCGTTAATGATGTCGAACTCATAACTCGTTTTGAATTTACTTTACTATGCTTCCGCTACTTAAAACAGTATTTGGTTTTGAAACATCAATCATGTCATGGTGACTTACGTTAATTACTTTTATTATTATTAAATGCTATGTTTGATATGATTGATGGCTTGATCCTGGTCAGTCGCGCTCCCAAGCGGTGGTATTCCGCGGGTGGATTTTGGGGGTGTGACATCAGAAATTCAGAGCCATGTTACATCGGCTAACCTCGACAACATCCAAGACATTCAGCGTCTTGCTCATCACCTCACGGATCAGGCGGTGGAACAGAACAAGTTGCCCAAACGCATCAGTGCAACCACTTCAGCCACTACTCCCACTACCCCTAGTGACAACAAAAGAAAGTGGGAGGGGGATTCTAGCAAAGGTTCAGCAACTGTTCAGTCTCAAGCTCAGTAACAGAAGACTGACCACTACCAGAGTCCTAGTCAGCAATCTTCTGGTGGTCATAGACAGAGAAGATATCAAGGGTTCCACCCCAAGTGTCACAACTGCAACAGACATCACAGCGGCCAGTGCAACAAGGGTCGTTGTCAAAGGTGTCTCAAGATGGGTCACGAGGCCAAAGACTGTAGGAGCCCACAGCCTGCGAATCAGAACCAGCAACCGCAACAACCAGCTCCACAGAACCCACAGCAGCAGCAGCCACAGCGTGGAAACCGGGGATGTTTCCAGGGTGGAGCAGAAGGTCATTACAAACGTGATTTCCCTCAATTGAACCAGAACCAGAATCGCAATAACAACAATCACCAGGGCAATGGTAACAATGGTGGGAACAACAACAAAAATGGCAACGAGGCAAGGGGTCGAGCTTTCGTACTGGGTCGAGGTGACGCAATGAATGATCCCAATGTGGTTACGGGTAAGTTTCTCCTCGACGGTATTTATGTTACTGTTTTATTTGATTCGGGTGCGGATACAAGTTATATATCTGTGAAAGCCAGTAAATTGTTAAAACGTGCACCAACACCCCTAAACACCAAGCATGTAGTAGAACTAGCTAATGGTAAGAGTTTAGAAGCCACGCAGGTAGTCAAGGGTTGTAGTATTGTCTTAGCCGGTCAAGCTTTCTCGATTAACCTTATTCCCACAGTCTTGGGTAGTTTTGATATCGTTATTGGGATGGATTGGTTATCCCAACATCAGGTAGAAATCTTATGCAGTGAGAAGATCATTCGTATTCCACGTTCTGGTCAGGAACCTCTCGAAGTTCAAGGCGACAAGAGTGGTGTTGTGGTTGGCATCATCTCTTTCTTGAAGGCGCAGAAATGTTTGCGCAAGGGTCACACTGCCATTCTGGCACTTGTCACTGACGCATCAGCAAAGGAAAAGAAGCTGGAGGATATTCCAGTTGTACGTGACTTTCCTCAGGTGTTTCCTGAAGATTTACCCGGTTTACCGCCTCACCGCTAAGTCGAATTCCAGATTGAGTTAGCTCCTGGAGCAGCACCAATAGCCCGCGCACCGTATCGTTTAGCTCCAACCGAACTGGAAGAACTGTCGAAGCAGCTACAAGAGCTCTTGGAAAAGGGCTTTATTCGTCCAAGCTCTTCGCCTTGGGGAGCTCCAGTGTTATTTGTGAAAAAGAAGGACGGTACCTTCAGGATGTGCATAGACTACCGGGAACTGAACAAGGTCACAGTGAAGAACCGCTATCCTCTTCCTCGTATCAACGACTTATTCGACCAGTTGCAAGGGTCGAGCTACTACTCCAAGATTGATCTGACGTCAGGGTATTATCAGCTGAGAGTCCGTGAGGAGGACGCCTCCAAGACAGCATTCAGAACTCGCTACGGTCACTACGAGTTTCTAGTCATGCCATTCGGGCTAACGAACGCGCCTGCAGTTTTCATGGATCTTATGAACAGGGTGTGCAAACCCTATCTAGACAAGTTCGTCATCGTTTTCATCGACGACATCCTGATCTACTCCAAGAGTCAGGAGGAACACGAGCAGCACTTACGTCTTATCTTGGAACTACTTCGAAAAGAACAACTGTACGCCAAGTTTTCAAAATGCGACTTCTGGCTTCGTGAAGTCCATTTCTTAGGCCATGTGGTAAACAAGGATGGGATTCATGTCGATCCATCCAAGGTAGATTCGATCAGGAACTGGCCTGCACCGCGTACACTAACGGAAATACGCCAATTCTTGGGTTTGGCGGGGTACTACAGACGATTCATCAAAGACTTCTCAAAGATCCCTCAGCCGCTTACACTACTGACACAGAAGGGTGTCACCTACCGTTGGGGTAATACTCAGGAAACTGCTTTTCAGCACTTAAAGGATAGACTTCGCAGTGCACCTATCCTCTCATTGCCAGAAGGCACGGACGATTTTGTAGTTTATTGTGATGCATCCATCCAGGGTCTTGGATGTGTGTTAATGCAGTGCGACAAGGTCATTGCTTACGCTTCGCAACAACTCAAGGTTCATGAACGGAATTATACGACGCACGATTTAGAGCTAGGAGCTGTTGTTTTCGCGCTTAAGATATGGCGACACTACCTGTACGGTACCAAGTGCACTATCTACACCGATCACATGAGTCTCGAGCATATCTTCAAGCAAAAGGATTTGAACATGCGTCAACGAAGATGGGTTGAACTTCTGAACGATTACGAATGCGCCATCAAGTACCATCCGGGCAAGGCCAATGTTGTGGCTGATGCCCTTAGTCGATAAGATACTACACCTAGGCGTGTACGAGCTCTACAACTCACCAATACAGTCTAGTCTTCCTGCACAGATACGAGATGCTCAGGTAGAAGCATTGAAACCAGAAAACGTCAGGGCTGAAGCCCTACGCGGCTCACGGAAACGGTTAGAACAGAAGGCAGACGGCGCCTACTATGTAACGGGGCGTATTTGGGTCCCACTTTATGGCGGTCTACGCGAACTTGTCATGAATGAAGCTCACAAATCGCGCTACTCGGTACATCCAGGGTCGGATAAAATGTACCACGACATCAGAACTACTTATTGGTGGCCAAGCATGAAGGCCCACATCGCTACCTATGTCAGCAAGTGCTTGACCTGTGCAAGAGTCAAGGCAGAGTACCAGAAACCAGCAGGTTTACTTCAGCAACCAAAGATACCACAGTGGAAATGGGAGGAAATTTCCATGGATTTCGTTACAGGCCTACCTAGATCCCAGCGCGGGAACGATACAATTTGGGTGATCGTGGATCGACTCACCAAGTCTGCTCATTTCCTGGCAATAAAAGAAACAGACAAGTTTTTCCACTCTAGCAGACCTATACTTGAAGGAAGTAGTCTCAAGGCACGGGGTGCCCACCTCCATCATTTCGGATCGCGATGCACGATTCACGTCAGAACTATGGCAAGCTATGCACAAAGCTTTTGGCTCTCGCTTAGACATGAGCACGGCTTATCACCCTCAGACGGATGGGCAGTCTGAACGAACGATCCAGACTCTTGAAGACATGCTTCGGGCATGTGTTATTGATTTCGGCAACGGCTGGGAAAAGCATCTCCCGTTAGTGGAGTTTTCGTATAATAACAGTTATCACACCAGCATACAAGCCGCTCCATTCGAGGCATTGTACGGACATAAATGCCGGTCACCTCTCTGTTGGGCAGAGGTAGGGGATCGTCAGATCACGGGTCCAGAGATTGTAGTGGACGCCACGGAAAAGATTGCGCAGATACGACAACGCATGGCGGCAGCACGCGACCGTCAGAAAGCCTACGCGAACAAGCGTAGGAAGCCTTTGGAATTTCAGGTCGGGGACCGGGTTTTACTTAAAGTCTCACCCTGGAAGGGTGTGGTACGTTTTGGAAAACGGGGCAAACTAAATCCACGGTACGTCGGACCATTTGAAATCATTGAGAAAATAGGCAAAGTGGCCTACAAGCTAAACCTACCAGCTGAACTCGGTGCAGTTCACAATGTCTTTCATGTGTCGAATCTGAAGAAGTGCCTGTCAGATGAGACCCTCATAGTTCCTTTTAAGGAACTCACTATCGACGAGCGGTTGCAGTTCGTCGAGGAGCCAGTTGAAATCATGGACCGGGATGTTAAGGTCCTCAAAAAAAAGAGAATCCCTCTTGTTCGAGTTCGTTGGAACTCCCGTCGTGGCCCAGAGTACACCTGGGAACGCGAAGACCAGATGACAGAAAAGTATCCCCAGTTATTCGAAACCAATGCAACCACTACTGAGGCTGAAGCTACTATTGCGGAATTTCGGGACAAAATTCCAGATCAACGGGGGGAGGATGTGACACCCCAGGAAAACCAGTGAACGATATAACCTACCTAGCTTCCTCAGTAAGTGCGTACCAAATTTCGGGACGAAATTTCTTTTTAGTTGGGGATAATGTGACAACTCGTATTTCCAAACCGATCTTTGTACTTTGATGTAACGTGTGTGAACGATATGAGATCTTATGAAAGTGAATGATTGTTTGAATGTTACGTGATATGTGCTTTTAATGAATGAATGCATGATATGCTATATTATGTGTGTATGCTTGTATGAACCGATCGCACAATAGGCAACACAACCGCACAAGCCCACTTTGGGTCGTACCTTTTGTATTCGGATCAAGGACAACCCATTAAGGGGATTCGGCCCACTCCCTTTTTGCGAATAACAATTAGAGTATAGGGTATACACCTCATTTGTTACAAAACACTCTACACACACAAAACCCTAGTTCCCTCTCTCTAGGCCGACGGCAAACATCCTTCCTCTCTCTCGAAGATCATACCTTGAATCGGATCACCCTCTATCTTACGGTTAGTGTTTTGTTATTGTCCTTCTTGTTGTATGCTTATATGATTCCATGCTTAGACTTAAACGATTAGAGTTGTTGATTTGGTGAGCAATATGAACCATATATTGATGTTTTTATGAATCGGATTATTTGGATGATGATTTTAGATTGAATGCTTGTTAATCGGCTGATGTGTGTGTTCATATACGGATGATATGCTCAATTGTTAAGTTAACATGTATACTAGTAATCGGACCGAATCATACGATTTGATAAGATAATGGGTATGTTGTTTATGTTTTTTATTAGCTTAGGGTTCATGTGAATTAGATGTTTGATTGCCTTGTTTGATCGAAAAAGCATAAAACAAGAAACTGTTAGTGATTGTTGTAATTTTGGAAATTGTTGAATGTGTAACCGATTGCATGATTTCCGGGATGTGTAAATCAATCGCACAACCAACCGCACAAGACTCCGGATCGCACAAGATCAGATCATACACGATCTGATCTGATCGTACAAGGAGTCCAGTCGCACAAGCTGATTTAATCGCACAACTTGAATTGGATCGCACAAGTTAAATCAGGTCTTTCCTGTTGGGCCACTCACACAAAGGAATAAGCTGCTGGGCCAGACAGCCCAAGTGTCCACTCGCACAAAGTGCCTTGGTCGCACAAGGCCAACTGGCTCGCATAAGATTGTTTGTTTGATTGTTATTTGGGCCGGGTATTTTTTGGGCTCAGACATTGAAACGCACAAGATGGTTGGGCTCGCACAAGCTCAACGGCCCAACCATCCGGGTCGCACAAGCTTGAGAAGGTTATGTTAGACTGTTATGTGATTGGGCCGGGATAGTGTGGATTCGCACAACATGTTGTGGATCGCACAACATGTTGGGCCGATTATTTTTGGACTTTATCTTTGGGTTTGTATAAGTGTTAGTATGATATGAACTTGATTGTCAATATGTGATACGTGATTACCATGATCATACATGCAATACTTGAGTCAAAACCTGACTTGTATGGTAACCCTGTTAGGACGTGGTTGACCACCCTTAGTTCAAGAACCTTTTGTGTATCTGCCGAGCAAACCAAGGTGAGTTCACACAGCCAAGGCATGGGATTCCCGGGTTGGGAATTGGGTTGGATTATTTGAAATGGATAATTACTCGTACTTACGCTATCACTAGACTATAGACCATCGTCCTCAGGTTAGTCAGGACACTTACGTAAAACCTACGTAAACTAGTATCTACAATTGTCTCCCGGGTCGGGAGGACACTTACGTAAAACCTACGTAAACTAATACCTACTACTGTCTTCCGGGTCGGAAGGACACTTACGTAAATCCTACGTAAACCCCACACGTACCACTGTCCTCGGGGAAGGGCACTCACGTAAATCCTACGTGACCTAGTACGTATTCCTGTTCTCGGTTTAAGAGGAACACATGGTTGCAAATAGTCTAGTAAGTACGAACATGGGAAGCCCCCATTAGTAAGGATAAACGTGGGAAACCCCCACTAGTAATACATATGACCATGGGAAACCCCCACTATTAGTACATACTTACATGGGAAGCCCGCACTAAATGCATATATGAACTGTTATAACGAACTTACTTTCTGTGAACTCGCTCAACTAGTTGTTGACTCTCTGTTGCATGCCTTGCAGGACCTTAGGTACTTATGGAGCTTGCACAAGGAGGAGCAGGTTGTTGTGGGCATGGATCATGAATGCTTAATGAAACACTTATGACATTTCATACATTATTATTTATGTTGGGTTTACTTACATGCTTCCGCTACTTAAACAAAGTTTGGTTTTGAACATCAATCATGTCGTGATGAATTACATTATCTACTTTTATCATTAAATGCTATGTTCGATATGATTGGTGGCCTGATCCTGGTCATGTCACGCCTCCAAGCGGTGGCACTGCGCGGGTGGATTTTGGGGGTGTGACAAACCAGGATGCCGATTCCTACTTCTCACTTACCAACCTGGAAGCTCCGGCGTAGTCATTCAACCTGTAACATTTAAACTCATTTAAAATCCTTCAAACAATCGATTCAAAACTAGAATGATGTCGATTCCTGATCCACGATTACAAACTTGGGATCTCCGGCATAGTCCTAAGACTTTAAGGGAAACAAACTTCCCTCCAAGTCTTTTCAGACTTGATGGCTTTCAATTCTTGCGCAGTGGGGTTGTATGTTGCCTTTTTAGTTGCATAAAAATCTTTAACCCCCTTTGCTTTCCCATTCAACATTTTCCCAAAAATTTTCTTAACATTCCCGTTGAATGTTTTCTCGACATCAAACTTAGTTTTCTCTTTGTAAAACTGATTCGAGATATCAACTTTCTGTTTAACCTCTTCAAATTTCAGTGATGGAAACTCATCATCATTCACTGAAATTTTCATCTCATCCTGTGGCTCTTCTGGCTTTGTGGAACCAGATTCATCGCCGACTTTCTCATCAACTTTCTTAACAACCCACACTTGGTTGTCATTCTCTTTCTTTTTATAAAAATTCTTTTTTGAACACTCACCAACCTCATAAGTTGAATTTTCAAAAATTTTAAGTCTATTGGTTGGTGGTTTAACATCAACAACCTTTTCTTTTAATTTCTGAGAAACTCCCTGTTTTGTTTTGGGGCGTTTTTCTGACAGTTCCATGCAATGTGACCAACTTCATTGCATCTGTAACAAGTTCGAGTTTCTCTTGGATATGACACTTCAGTTCCATTCTTCTTCTTTTCAGCAAGAATCTCCTGGTTTGACTGTCTCCAGAAAGGTTTCTTCTGTTCCTCTTCAGCACTCCCACCTGACACAAATTCTGTTTTTGTTTTAGAATTTTTCTCATTTTTATGATTTTCTGGTGGAATAAAGCCAAGTCCTTTCTTTTTGTAGCTACGATTTTGGTTTGGTTTCTTTTGAAAACCAGAACCTGAATTGTAACCCTTTTTTTCTGTTTAAACGTTGTTGAACTCTTGAAGTGTATTTTTTAGGTTTTCCAGTAAGATTTAAATCTTTTATTTCAGAAATATTAATTTCTGTCATTTTGAAAACCTTTTTGATCATGTCAAAACGAACACTTCTTATTGGAAACTCTTTGTCAGAGTATAATTTGTCAGAATCATTTAAAGTGTATGCGACTTCAAATGTTTCATCATCCAAATTTGCTTTTGATAACAAAAATTCTTTACTATAAGACCGTTTAACCGACGACTTTGGACTGTTGACTAATGAATTTGACCCTTCAGACTCTGACTTTGACTCGGACTCCTCATCAGTATCCAACACCTGATCGACCACCTTTTTTATTAACTCAGATTCATGATCAGTGTCAGACGAGGTAAATGTCACATCAATGTTTTCTGGTAATTCATCAGTTGTGTCGGTTTTTAGCTTTATATTGACTGCTTTTTCAAGTTGCTCCTCGTTTGGTTTTCTAGGTGAATATCCTTCCCAAATCGGAGGCGGACACTTGTTATAGCTAACAGTTAGTTTCTTACCATTATCTTTCTTTTTCTTCAGCTTCTCATCTTGAAAAGCTTCCATACCTGCAACAGTTGGGTAAATACGATCAATAAGATAATCAGAACTAGAATAACTTTGTAATAAACGTCTAATTCTCTAATTCTCGATCTTTTCTGTCTCCAACTCTTGCTTCCATTTAGCACTTTCTTCGATGTAAAAGTTTATTGCTTTCTGCTTTGACATCATGACAGCATTCATCATCGTCAGTGCTTCTTCTCTTTCCGAGTTTGTCTTTTGGAGACCAATTACTGTTTTGTTCAAGACATCATAAGTTTCTTTCACATAGTTGAGATTGAACAGTAACTGCTCCTTCTTCTTCTCATACTCAGCAATTATGTCATCTTTTGCTACACATTCCTTGCAAGCTTCCAAACACTTCTCGCAAGGCTTTACAACTTCAACAATTTTTTCAACTTCGATTGTTTTCACCACTTCTACGACTTTTTCTGTCTCAATCACCTTTTCTTCTTCTTTCACCTGCTCACTCTCAACATTCTTCTCAGCAACTCTTTCAATACTCTCGTTCTAAACAACATCTTCAAATTTCATTTGTTGTTGTTCTTTAGCAGCTCGTTTCTCCTTCAGTTTCTCCATACGATCTGCAAAATAGAAATGAAAACTTTCAGGAGATAGATGAGATTTAGCAACATTTATATGTTTCTCTTCCTCATCATCACTGCTACTATCAACTGGTGACTGATCAAACTATACAGATTTTTCAGAATCAGCATCTGATAAACCAGAATCTGACGGTGTTTGATCAAATACAACTTCCTTTTCTGAATTAACATTGTTCTGTACACTCTCATCTGAACTCTGTGAACTTTCATCAGCACTTAATGAACTTTCATCAGAAACAACAGACTCTTCTTCCACACTCTTTACAGTCTCTCCAATAGACTTCATCCATGTGGCAAACATGTCTGGTTCTCCAACAATTTTAGCGATGAAAGCTTTGTACTCTCCCTTTTCATCAACAAACATATCCCAGCTAAAGCCTTCAGGTAGTCTCTCATCATCTTGATCGACTAAACATGCTTTGCTTTCAGTTGATATGTAGTTGTTCCAGTTGAAGTCTACCAAGCAAGCTCTCTTTGAATCCTCAATCTTTCTACCATGAGCCGTCTGTGAATCTTGCTGTTGACCAACCTGTTGATAAATGGCTTTCCGGTGGTAGTCCTCTTTTCCGAATGGATTCTGAGCACCACTAGCCTCCCTGTTCTTGCACTCTCATTTGAAATGGCCTTTCTCCCTGCATCGAAAACAAGTAACTTTAGATTTATCAAAACCTAAAGTAGAAACATGAGCATCAAGAAAGTCATTTCTCCCGGTAATTGTCTTGAACTTTTCAGCACGCCTAAGAACACTAGCAAGACACCAATTGATATCCATCAGTTCCATCTCTTCGGCGTCTATTTGATCGTAATCCTCTTTGGTTAGCATAGGATTCCCGATCCGACCAGCTACTAGACCCTCATAAGATAACAATACAGAACCAAGTAAAGCCATGTGGTCTTTAGCAGTTTCTTCTGAAAAACTTTGACCTTCTGGAAGATTTAAAGCTGTTGGTGCACTACATCTGCTGATTACGTCTTGTATCGAGTCATTGTCTTAGAACGTTAGATCTGGGCTCGAAATACGAGAAATAGTGAGATTGTATAGGTTTTAGATAGTTGGGTCACTCTTAGAGTCAAATTTAGGTTCATGGATCGCTCATTGGACCATTAAGAGTTTGGACCGCTCGAGCGGACATGTTTGGACTGCTCGAACGGCAAACCAGCTTGGACCGCTAATATGGCTTGTGTGTTGGACCGCTTTAGTGTCAACAACATGGACCGCTCATTGGACCATGTCCAATAAGCGATCCCAGCACTCTATATATAGTCCAAAAGGCGATCTCAGTTAGAACGAGGTGTAGAAATCGTGCCGAAGCTCTGCCGGTACGAGATTTGAGCTGTAAACGTTTGAAATCAATAAACAAGTAGTTAAAAGTGATTTGTCTGCTGTTTCTACCTTAGTTTCTTGTTATTCCGCACCTGAAACCAAGGAGAAAGCCTCTGAACGACTCGTTTGGGTCAGCACACGATCCTACAATTGGTATCAGAGCTCAGGAGGAGGTTCTCTGCAGAAATCAGCTGGTTTTCGTCACTTTTTCTTACTTCTACACCTTCTTTTTCTGATTCGGGAAGATTTCACGGTCGGAATTCGTTCAAAATCTCAGGGATTGTGCAAAATAGTACCGTGACAAATCCTGGAAAGTTTCGGATTAAAATTTAAAGTTTAACTGGGTGAAATGTGGATTTGATTATGGACCGCTCGATCGGACTACTCTGAAATCGCTTATCCGGACCAAATCAAGGATCGCTCTTCTGGTCGGATCGCTTATTCGTACGTATTTGGATCGCTCATCCGGACGGTTGAACCGCTCATTCGACCGGTTCAGGCTCGCTTATTCGGACGTCTGAACCGCTTATCCGACTGGATCAGGCCCGCTTATCCGGACAACTTCTCGAACCGCTTATCTGGACCGATACTGAATCGCTTATTCGGACATTTGGTGGATCGCTTATTTGGATCGCTCATCTGGACAAACTTGGTTCGCTTATTCGTCACAGTGTTTGAAAAACGTGTTATTGAATCATGGATTTCAATCTCGTTAACAGGACTCAAGAAACACTTGATAGAATAATAATATTAAAGAATGATTTTGATTCATTTTCAGGTTTTCCAGGAGAGAGTACAAGAAGTGTCATTGAGAGATACAAACATCTTGTTCGTTCAATGTCTGATTTAAATATTACAAAAGAACCAAAAGAGTGGATTGAAAAATTTATCAGTGCGTTACCGAAAGAAGAATGGGAAGATTATGTCTTGAACTTGAAAAGTTCTAGAGAATTTTCTCAACTGACAATTACTCCACTCATTAAAAGGATTGAAGAACAGATGGAGATCAAAGATAAGAAAAAGAAAGAAAAAGCAGTAAAAGTCAAAGAATCTGGGAAGAATGAATCGTCAAGGTCTGCTTCAGTATGTTCAAAGTGTCATAACTTCAAGACAGTCAATGACAAACTTGTGAAGGATGCAGAAAGTTTGACATCTGAAGTCAAAAAGTTGAAACACGAGAAGCATACTGCTGAAAAACAGATTCTTATAGTTCAGAGTATTTGTGAGAAGATGAAAGTTGAAAATGTCAAACTGTTGGGTAGTGTGAACAGTTTGACATTAGAGAACAAAGGTTTGAAAGAAAAAGAAAAGGTTTTTGAAAGCAAACAGAAATCATCAGAAAATGAAGATTTCTGGATAAAATTGGAGAACAAAAATCTTAAAGCTAATGAAGTGAAACTTCAAGAACAGATAAATGTTTTGGAAAATGAAAAATCTGTTCTTGAAAACTTGAAAAATGAAAATGAAAATTCAATTAAGTCTCATCTTGAAAGAATATCTAAGCTTGAAGACGAAGCTAAGAGTTCAAGGATCAAGATTGATGAACTTGAAAAGAAATTGATCAGTTTTGCGACTAAATCTGACAAGTTGAATATTCCTTGTCCAAAACCGATCAATTCTGTTCCAATAAGTGACTGTGTCACAAACTTTGACTCTGTCAAAGTTGAAGATTGTGATGATGCATCCGATGATGAAAATGTTAAAAAAGAAAAACAAAAATTGTTTTTAAATTTGAAAGAAAAATTTCAGAAAACTGTTTTGCAATCGACCGAAAAAGGTGAATGTTCTAAGCAAAAGCCTTTGAGGAAGAAAGCAGAACAGAAACAAAAAGATAATAAAAGTTCATCGGATCGATCATCCAATCGAAAACAAAATTTACAAAAAATAAAAAATGAAAATTCAAAATTTGTTGGTAATAAGTGGTGCAGGTCAGACCACAATGCTAAAGCGTCAAATCCATCAAAGTTGAGGAAGGAATATCACCAGGCCAAACAGTGTTACGACTTGAGTGTTTGGTACAACGGTGATAACTGGTACGATAACAGAATGTGTTACAGCTGCGGCTATCATGGACACATTGCTGTTAATTGCCAGTACTGAAGAAGTTCGAACAAGATTGAGGTGCTGTGAATGATTGAAGACTCTCACTAAAGATTCCGTCAACATTCAAGGGGGAGTTTGTTAGTGCAGTTGTTTGTCGACTACATCTTAGTTCGAGTCTTAGAAAGAGAGAGAAAGACAAGTCGTTACGAGTTTCACTACGAGATTGACTACGGCAATATCCAAGGGGGAGATTGTTGATGCATATTTTGTCTATCGCCTTCGTCAATCCGGTTAATCCGAGTCATAGTGAAAAGCCGAGAAGAAATCAAGTGCATATTGTCATATTTAGTTAGAAATGGCAAGGTGGCAAACTTGTAATTAGGGTGAACTTTCACTAAGTTGCCTTGACCATATAAATAGGAGATATGTCACTAGTTTAGTTAGACTTTTTGGAGATTTTAGTAGGAGACTTGGAGAAGACTTTCTAGAGAGAGAAAGTAGAGAGAGAAAGTTGTGTATTTGTGATTCTTGTACCGTACACGTCAAATTTAGCAATGGAATCACATTAGTAGTACGTTATCGTGTGTTCGGTCACGTTCGTTCACGGATTCAGCAAATGTTAAAAACAAATTTACTTCTGATTGTTTTTGCACAAGAATGGTGAATTGAGGTAATTCACATAATGTTGTCAAACTTCTTGTATAGTTTGTTTTCAATTTTTTTCCTCAGAAAATCAAAATTGAAACATATTTTGATTTTAGGGGGAGTAAGAAAATTTTGAAAAATTTAAAAAATTGAAAAATAAAAATGAGTTTTGTTGCAAAAAGAGGAGATGATAGTACATTGGTGGACTATCACAGCATGCTAGAGATTTGTAAAGACAAAATTGTTTTTAAACAAGTCTTACTAATGATGTGTCAGTAGGCTTCACACAGTTAGTAAATTGTATTCGAGATATAAACATAAAATCAAACTTACTTATTTTGTGGGGAACACTACTTGGATATATAGGTAACCCCTGAAATCTCGTTTGAAAGGTTTCTTATTCTGGAATACTAGGTTCTTGTACTCAATTGATGTCTGGGGTATTATTCCGGGACTTCTGCTGAACGGTAGTTCTGACCTAGTCCCTGGCTAATACTTTCTTTATATGCTTGAAACATAGCATAAAGCCCTCAGCTGATTAGACAATAAAATTGATGATCAGTTGTTGTAGCTGAAAAGATCCTCTAAAGGGGACCCACTGCTAAGTCGAAGCTGATATCTCTCTGCTGAACGGAAGTTCTGACCTGAGATCCCTCAGTTCTCGCATTTTTCCCCTAATTTATATACAGATATCATTTGTAGTTATACTTACCTGTAGATCAGAATATTGGGATCTGGATACGGGAGTATATTCAAGAGGTGGGCCACTCAAATAAGTTTAAGTGCTAATACATTAAATACGTATCTTGAATCAATTGAAAATTTGTGTAGAGGTTTAAGTGGACAACAATACTGACAATCAGAAGTAAATTTGTTTTTAACATTTGCTGATTAATCAAGATCAACGGTGTTGGTGATATGTCTCGAAAAACCGATATGATTCTCTTGCACAATCTCTCAAAAATAGTGTTCATTTCTGTATTGTTCAAAATTCAAAAATCCAAAAATATTGTATTTTTGTTTGATATTTGAAAACTACAAAAAGATTTTCGACAACAGAGTGTGAAGAACTGATATTTGACATTTCAAGTGCTAAACATGTTGAACTTGTGGTTTGAGAGAGAGTGTAAAATTGTGAAGATTTGGAATGCAAATTTGGTTCATTAACTTCATGAATAAGTTGAATGGTAACCTACAGTTTGATCTTCATAATTTTTCTTATATGATTTGCTGATTCATTAAGTTGAATTGCAAATTGTATTAGTTTGTAATAGTATGGTTGAGTTTTGCAGGTTTCTAATCCTGTTGCTACGAATAGCCAGGAGATACATCAGAACCAGAGGAGAGCTTAAACAGAGAAAGCCAGGAGTTGATTTCAATGGTGATAACGATTTCCAGACAGAGATCTCAGCATTATGTTAGGGGGAGTCTGATGAAAGTTAGAGCCAGAGAATGATCCAGGCATATGATTCCAGGAGGAAATTCCTGAAGAAGATATTATTCCAGGAAGAGTTCCTGAAGATTGATAGAATGATAGAGAGAGAGAAGCCCGAAGACTGATCAAGACTGAAGAACGGAAGACAACATTGGTGTGACTCGATAGTCGACTCCATCAACATCTGAGGGGGAGTCTGTTGGTGCACTACATCTGCTGATTACGTCTTGTATCGAGTCATTGTCTTAGAACGTTAGATCTGGGCTCGAAATACGAGAAATAGTGAGATTGTATAGGTTTTAGATAGTTGGGTCACTCTTAGAGTCAAATTTAGGTTCATGGATCGCTCATTGGACCATTAAGAGTTTGGACCGCTCGAGCGGACATGTTTGGACCGCTCGAACGGCAAACCAGCTTGGACCGCTAATATGGCTTGTGTGTTGGACCGCTTTAGTGTCAACAACATGGACCGCTCATTGGACCATGTCCAATAAGCGATCCCAGCACTCTATATATAGTCCAAAAGGCGATCTCAGTTAGAACGGGGTGTAGAAATCGTGCCGAAGCTCTGCCGGTACGAGATTTGAGCTGTAAACGTTTGAAATCAATAAACAAGTAGTTAAAAGTGATTTGTCTGCTGTTTCTACCTTAGTTTCTTGTTATTCCGCACCTGAAACCAAGGAGAAAGCCTCTGAACGACTCGTTCGGGTCAGCACACGATCCTACAAAAGCGATGTTGCACTGAATCACATGTCCACTTCCAGTTTTCGTGCTTTGAGAATGAAAACTTGTATTTGACTCTTTAGGATTGACACTCGGAAACGATGAGAATCCACTGCTGCTTTTGTTTGAACCCTGATCAACCTTTTCTGTTGAATCCCCAGCACTGAATGCAGTTTGGATTTTCGGACTCCTCTCAGCTTCAGGAACCGGAACACTACCCTTATAGTACATCTTTACGTCCTGTTGACCACTAGGACTGTTCATCCTGGCGATCTTCTGTTGTCCCAAATCCTAACTCTCGATCTTTTCAATGAACTGAGAAATAGTTAACCCATCATAAACACCCGTATTCTTTAGAATCATCAAATACGTTCCCCACTCTTTCTGCGGTAACGCATCAGCAAGTTTGTCTACCCACTCTTAACGATCTTTAGTAATACTCAACATTGACATTGATCGCACTAGGTGGCAGTAACGTTCAATCAGCTTCTTCATATCTTCTCCCGGTAAGCTGCTAAACAGATCAAACTCTTTCTTAAGCAATGCCTTTTTGCTCTTTATCATGTTCTCACTACCCTCAAATTTAACTTTCAGTGCATCCCAGATTGATTTTGCAGTTTTGTCATGCTGTAGCAATATGAAGATGTCTTCTTTGATGGCTTGTTGCAACAAACTGATCATCATCTTTTCGGCTTTATACATGACTCGTTCTTGATTAGTAAACTCTGATAAATTTTTGGTAACCTGCACTTCTGTTCGAGGCAGCACATATTTCTTCAAGATATATTCCCATGACCTAAGATGGTTTGCCTGCACCCAGTTCTCGAATCTGTCTTTCCACCCGTAGTATTCTTCGATACTCATCAATTTCGGGGGTTTTTGGGTGGTTCCCGTCTCATTTTCTAAATTCATGGCCTGAGCAATGACGGTTGGAGCAGATGGAGTTGCAAACGCGTTGTAAAACTCGTTATCCATGATTTATCAACACAATGTTCACAAACAGTCACTTATGAGCGAAATTAGGGTTTTGGTTCACAAAGGCGAAATTAGGATGTTCATAAGAGCGAACTAGGGTGTTCACAAGAGCGAAACTAGGGTTTTTGGATCACAAAAGCGAAATCAGAAAGACATTGGAGCGAAATTAGGGTTTTGGTTGACTTTGGAGCGAAATCAGGGTAATTTGGATGGACCTATAAGTGAAATCAGGGTTCTTGGGTGTACATATGAGCGAAATCAGTATTCTTGGTGGTTCACAAAAGCGAAATCCCAAGATAAATGTGTCACAAAAGCGAAATTCCAAGATTGTCCGTATGAGCGAAATCAAGTACGAGGTCAATTTTGTCCATTTTTACTTTGAATTTAGGTCTCAAACTCTCAGGGATTTATCTATGTCCAATTGTCTATGATCTGTGAAATTTTGAGCAGGTTTTGTCCGTAAAATCTCTCTGAAATGATGAAAGAAGGTGTAGAGGTAAGAAATCTCGATGAATTCCAGCTATTCTCTGCAGAACTCCTCCTCGTGAGCTCTGATACCACTTGTAGGATCGCGATCTGACCCGAATGAGTCGTTCAGAGGTGTTCTACTCTGTTTCAGGTGCGGAAAGCAAGAAACAAAGCTAAGAAAAGCTGATTCTTCACTTAATCTGCTGATTGTATTGATATGACGATGATTACAGCTCAATCTTCACACCAGCAGCACTTCGGTATGGAATTCGTACAACCGATCTACCTGATTTCGCTCATGACACATATATATAATGTCTGAGATTTCGCTCCAAGGAACACCTGTCCACAAGAGCGAAATCAGCTTTGTCCATATAAGCAAAATCAGATCACTTAAGACCCTGTGAGCGAAATCAGGGTCTAATACACATACATTCTCTCATTTTCTCGTAAATCGTGCCCTAATCTATACAATTCAACGTAAGACTCGATACAAGACGAAGTTGACAAATGCATGCACCAACAGTTATCATGCCAATATCGGCATGGCTCCGTATGAGAAGCTATATGGTAGAAAATGTAGAACCCCGGTATGTTGGGGTGAAGTGGGTCCGCGTGAAGTGGCCATAAAGATGTAGTCCAAGCCACTAATGAGAAAATTGACGTTGTACGAGCTCATTTGAAAGCGGCCCAAGATAGACAAAACTCTTATGCCGACAAAAGACGGAGACCAATTGAATTTCAGGGAGGTGACATGGTTATGCTAAAAGTTTCCCCTTGGAAGGGTGTTATCCAATTCAGAAAAAGAGGGAAACTAAGCCCGAGGTTTATCGGGCCATTTAAAATCATCGAACGGGTTGGCAAGGTGGCATATCACCTTGAATTACCGGACGAACTGAGCGGAATTCATGGCACGTTTCATGTGTCACAACTCCGAAAGTGCTTAGCTGAGGAAACGGCTTTTATCCACTACGATGATATCGAAGTGGACAATAGCCTTATGCGGTAAGACCAATTGAGATTCTAGACCGGAAGATTAAAGATTTGTGGAATAAGAAGATTGATCAAGTTAAGATCAAGTGGGAACATAGAAAGGGTTCGAATACAACATGGGAGTCCGAAGAGGAAATGCGGCGTCTCTACCCGACTCTATTTGGTACGTATCTCAGTTTCGAGGACGAAACCCTTTTTAAGGGGGGTGGACTTGTAACACCCCTAAAATATAAATCCTTTTATTATAAATCCAACGTTGATATTAAATGAAATAAACTAACTAGGAATAAAACTAACCTAGTTAGATAAGAGTTTAGCGATAATAAGTTAGAGTGTTAAAAACACTTAAAATAAAAACCTCATGAAAGTAGGAGGGTTAAAAGTGCCAAATGTGAAACAAGTTTTATTAAAAACAAAAAAATTAAAAATCCAACACACACTGGTGTGTGTGGATCGAATAGAACACAGGAGGGGGCGACCAGACATCTCCAAAACCCTAACTCACACAAAATTCACAAATTGAAGGACAAATTTGTTCCAAAACAAAATCCGAGCATAGATTGGTGATCTCCTTAGTAAAGGGATCATAAGGTATGTGAAATTTGGTTGAATGATTCCAATTAAAATTCTGAATCAATACTTGAAATTCGAATTTGATGATGCATGATGCTTGCTTGGATGAAATAGGAATGAAATAATGTCTAGGGGTAAACCCTAGTCAATTTCTTGTTGGATTTTTTCTTAATACTTGTGAGATTTATAATCACCGTTGTAGGTGATTAATGGGTTTTGTAGAAATATGATAAACACTAGGGTTATGATAGTTGTTCCAGTGTAATCTGAATAATATGAAGTAATTTCTGATTTGTTGATGTTAAAAATGATGTGAATTTTCCTAGATGATGTTAATCTTGACCAAAAGACAAGAATTGAACTTAATAATAAATTGTGAGAAAATATGCCCTTAAGGTGTTTGTGAAAATGCCTAAAAGAAGGCTTAAAACTAGAAATTTGAGCTAAAACGCGTGTTTGTAGAATTATGGCGAACTATGCGTTATATGTTAAGCAAAGAGTTCTAAATGGGGTGTGGTTGAACTCCATAGGAAAGGAAACCAGAGCGTCAAGTGGACAAGCCGGTGGTGACACGCGTTTGAAGGGTGTGCTTTGAAGGTATGTAACTTATTTTGTTACATTATGTAAATTTGATATTGAAATCATTCTTAGTTGTGTTCTAGAATAAGGAATTGTATTAGTTGAAGTGATAATGATCACTACTTAATTGAACGAATCAAATTAGCTTAGAAAAACGTTTGGTAGTCATTAGAAAGGGAGGATTCCATAAATGAGCCGAACGGGTCGAATAAATGTGTACTATGTAGTAAAAATTGTGTTTTTGGATAGTAACTGGCGATGACGGATCACAAGAGCATGAAACCATAGATTGGTAATAAAATGCCGGTGATCGTAAGCCCCGGATGTTGGGAAAATGCGCCTGAAAGCTACAACAATATCGGTAGTAAAATTTGTGTAAATTGTGGGTTGAATAAACACAATAGTGATTTTAGACATTTGGTCCGTAAAATTAAATTTTGGAAAAATAAATATATTAGATGCGTCAATAATTAAATTACAGTCGCGTAGGAAAAAGAATCACCTAAAACGGACCTACGGATCAAAAGTTATGAGCATTTGAAGTTCGTATTGCGAAATTCAGAGCTGGGCAGGAAATGCAGGTCTCAAACCTGCACCTGCTGGAAAAAAGGCTCCCCCGCGGCACGCGACATGAACCATTAACCCTGGCGCGACACGCGAGGGCTCTCGCGGCACGCGAACGAGTGGAAGAAGTCTGTCGTGTGGCGCGACAAACTTAAGTCTGAAATTTTATTTTATTTTGATGAGATGCTAGAACTCGTTTATGCATATTTTAACATTGTCAAAACTAACATTTAATGTGGTTTTGACACTAGGTGATGTTGGACTCAATCCGGATGTCGATCAAGCATATTTTCAAGAACCGAACACAAATTTTGAAGCTTCCGCGCTTATCTAGTCTTGTCGAAAACAATGTTTTATATTGTAATCACTTAACTTGATGTTTTGGGATGTTGAAATCAGTTGGTAGTTAACTTTGAATACGGTTATTATGTAAACTTTCGTTTTGTATAACTTAGAGATGTAACCATCGCTTTGTTCATCACTTTCTTCAGACTCATCATCATCATCTTGTGCATTGGCGTGTAACGCCATAATCTCGTCTCGCCTTTGTTGCATCCTATACTTAAATATCATCACAACGTTGGATCTTGTATCGTTTGAAGGTGCTAAATCACAGAGTTGTTCAAGAAGATTTAGTCTATCTGTGTTCAGCATTTCGTCCATTGTTAATGAATAATCCACCCCGTGTTGATAACTCAAGTTCACCATTCTTGATTGTTCATCCAAACTCCAATTGGTAAATTTTGGTAGATCAGTATTGTCAACATCATCATCATCATCTGCTAGGAATTTTCTCTTTAATCTTCTTATTACTGTTCGAGTCCTTTCACAATCGTAGACCACTGGAATCCCAAGGGCTAGAATATTCCTCTGAACGGCTTCATCCATACTAAGTATGGCTTTGATTGTCTTGACTTTCACCCTTCTCCTGTCAGAGAATTTTAGGACGTAACGTCTCTCTGACCTCTCAAACCTCCATGCAATAACCTGAGCCAGCAAAATCACTATCTGAGAAACCAGGTTCGTGGTGCTTGTTTCAGTCCATACAATGCTTTGTTTAGCTTGTAGACATAATTAGGATGGAATGAGTCTTCAGATCCAGGTTGTTGACACACATAGACCTTCTTCTTGTTTATACCCTTGAACCACAAGCCTGGCTTTGTTTTTTATGACAATGCCTCTTTCATCAGTTTTGTTTTTAAAGACCCATTTTGTACCAATTGGACGTATGTCCTCTGGTAATGGTACAAGTTCCCATACTTGTTGTCTCTTAAACTAAAGAAGCTCTTCTTGCATGGCTTCTACCAATTGTTGTCTTTTAATGCCTCTTGGTATTTGATAGGTTGGATTTGTGATAAAAATCATGTAAATAGGCAGACATTTGAGGTTTGGATTCTTGTGAGCACTCCTGTTTGATGTCTCCTATAACTTGTATTGGTGGATGAGATCTATGGAAAATCGTGTTTCTAGTGTATGGAATGATGGAATTTTGTGGTGAGGGGCATAATTGGGAATTTTCTGGTGAAACCTCTTTTGCCATTGTAATATGGTCAATAGTGGTTTTAAATGGTGGTGGTGGGATTAGCCCATGTGGTGAGTTATTTGATGATGAGGTTAGATCAGTGGTTTGACCACAAGCAGCATCAGAGGTTTGGGGTTGACTTTGGTCAACAGTGGTTCCAGTTATTGTGGATTGGCCAATGTTTTGTGCAGATGAACTTTGTGCATCAAAAGAAACTTTGTATTGAGATGGCATCTTGTAACGCCCGGCTCTTTTGTACTTTCCATTTATAGAAAGTTTTTTTCGTATTTCTATTTTTGGAAACTTTGTATTCTTGTAATCGTTCCCTTCTTTGTAATCATTATCAAACCGAGACTTGGATCATTAATGAAGCTTGTATTTTGTTACATTTACGTTATACACATTCTATGTATGCTCGTATGTTCGACTTCGTGAATCAATCGATGTTTAATCGTTAATCTTGGAAACTATGGGTGAAACTTGTAATTAATCTAAACTTATGCATGAAACGTATTTTGAACGAGAACGACACTTGATTTGTTACTCATACGCTTAATTATACTTGGGTTATACTCCTCGTACTTGGATTTATCCTAATCTACGCGGGTTATACTCCTCGTACTTGGATTTATCCTAATCTATGCTTTTGTGACAAGAATGGCCCTTAAAACACCTTAAAACATCAACTACACAACTATAGGGGCCAAATTGTAATAAAAACAAACTTGTTTCCAAACCCCAAAGGGCTCGCGGCCCGCGTTACATAGCCTGGATATCCCAGGCGGGCCGCATGAGGCCCAGGTCTGCAGAACATATGGACAGTCGCGACCAGCTTCACTTTTTGGGCGGGATTTCATGTTTAAACCGAGTTTTGGCACTTGTAAACACCTCTAATCAACCCTAATCACCTCCCTATAAGTACCCAAGGTCCTCCAAGCACTTGGACACTTTCATCACACTCAAATCTCTCAAAAACACTCTCAAGTTCCAGCAAGAATCTGCATTTTCGGACAGATTCACACTCTTCCACTAAACTTGGTATAACTTGCTCATTTCTTAACGAAATTACTTGATTCTTCTTCCTACTTGCTTGGTTAATCATGGAGTTTGATTCCTTGACTTCTCCTTGGAGAAATCAGACCTGGAATTGCTCTGAAATTGACCAAAAACTTTCTGTTTTGTTACATACTTGTTTAAACCTCATCTAACTTGTGTCTAACACATCTCACACCAATGTCCTAATGCTTACAACCCCTCTTATGGTTGGTTAAGCTTAAAAACATGGTTGAGACACTTAAATCAGAGGATTAAACCTCATAAACTTTCTGTTTTGTTAGGGTATTTAACCCACAAGTCATGTCAAGCTTAGACTTTGATGAATGAGTGATTGAGGAACAACTTGGGTTGTTCCAACATAAAATCCTCACATGATTTGATGATTTCTTTTAGTTTAGATTATTTACATACTTGTATTAACCCTAGTTCGTGACCCTCCTTGGTTGTCTTTACATCAAGTGAAGTGGTGAACATTCAAGGGGTCCCTAAACGGAAGCATGTTCTTCCTACCCCATACATGACATTCATGAATGACTCGAGGTGCCTAAACGAAGATCTAAATCTTCTACCTCCCACTTGAAATATTGAACTTAATAATATGTAATACTTAAATATCTATATACACACATTCGAACCTTTAATATTAAACTTGTGTTTATATGTTAAAGTAGTAGAATGACATCTAAGACTGAACACTCCAAATATGATTCTAATGGGCTTATTTCCCATGAAATACAATATAACCCTAGTGGTTACTTAGTGTCATATAAGAGTCTAAGTTATAGATGATTATTTTGATATCATACTTTATGTTATGTTAAACTCCAAATTTATAATCTTCCGTTATACGCCAAACTCACACACCTACGTTTCCTTGTGTAGAAGGACTAGGTGCTCCAACTTAATCCATCCACCAAACTCGCTCGCGGGATTTCAAGTGGGAAAGCTTGCAACCACTGTGAGTATACTCGATCCCTTTTTTCCCTTTTACACTTTGGGATGCAACATGTATTCTATATTCAAACACGTGACACTTGAAACTTATTTGAAACATGCCTATCCATTTAAACATGAAACATGAAACTTGTGATACTTGAGACTATTTTGTGCTATGTGAACGTTTAATCCCTGTGTGTAGTTCCGCCTTAACAATAGTAGCGCTATAGGGGTAATGCACCTCCCCCATTTGCAGTCGAGGGGTATTGTTAGGAGGAGACATATTAACCTCCCGTGAAACTTTGGGTTAGGTACTTTAACGCATTGGAAACTTGGGCTATCACTTGGACTGCGTAAACTAGCATGGCTGAAACTATTTTATTATGTTCATGTTGGATATGAGTTTTTATTCTATTATGCTATGTAAGCAAACTTGTATACTCGCTCTTTGCTTTTGCATTGAAACTCTATTTTAATACATGTTGCAGGTTGATTATTGAAGTATGGATGATTGATGAAACAAGTTTAGGGTGGCTAGATACACACCTAAATTTATCTATCTTTTGTTGTTATGTTACTTGTTGAAACAATGTTTTTATTTCCTTTTAAATTTTGTATGACATTTAGTTTTGGAATGAAATTTGAATTAAATTAAATATTGTCACATAGTGTTATGACGTCTCTAGCAATCTATACACACTTCGTCTCATCCCGATGTTTCTGCCATCGGTTGGGGTGTGACAGATTGGTATCAGAGCCATAACTATAGGGAATTAGGAAAATTGCCATGCTTTTGCCCAAATCTATAGTTCTAGGAATTTTGCCTCTTATTTGTTGTTTAAAACTTTTGTGCTCTACCATGCATGCTTCCTAGCTATACTTTCTATTAAAATTATGTGCCTTTCCTAAGGCTAACACTAATACACTTATGCTATTTTTATACTCTTGTAACACCAACGAGAAGAATTTACCAAAATAGGCGTGAAACCCACAATTTGGTAAACGACTCTCATTCTACCTTTAATCTATTTTGCACGAAATTCCACCATTAAGCTAGGAGTGACATCCACAACTTAATGGTAATTTCCATTTCAACTCTAGTGGACCCTCGTCAAAGTGTCAAAATTTTATTTTGATCGACGAGTACCAACCACATTTAGGGTACGAAATCGTCAAGTTAGGGGTGAAACCCGCATCTCGTCGATTAAGTCCCATTCCTCGATTTTTATTCTCGCCAAAGTCCCGATTGTTTCAATCATTTAGAGATGTGTAGTAACCGGAAGGGTAAGATACCGTTAATCGCTTCTCGACGAGAGTATCTTACTTATAGGCCAAGGCACAATATCTCTAAATCGAAAGAACTTTCGACCCACTTTGGAATAGTCGACGTTTCTCTACCCGAAACAATCCAATGTTTTATTGAGCCTTTCTTTTATGTATCTCAATTTACATGTGATTTTATACTTGAACGTTCATTCATTTCCAAATGTCGTTTTAATCATTTCGCACGTTATCGCAATCACAAACAATAATAATCCCTCGTGAACAAACTAAATTTACAATGCTTTCGTTTATTCATGTTATGCTATGTGGAAATCATGACTATGCTATATGAAACATTTAAACTTTTATGCTATGTAAATCAAATTGAAACTTTTATGCCATGTAAATCAAATTGAACCTTTTATGCTATGTAAATCAAGTTGAACCTTTTATGCTATGTGAACCTTTATGCTATGTGATCAATTTCGTTTTCTTAAACAAACATTATGACCAAGTCTCACCTAATCGTTCTTTTGAATCTTAGATGTCTTCTCGTCACTCCAACGCGTCTAAGAAGTCAAAGTCTCGCTCTACAAAGAAGATGATGGCTTTCATGGCCGATCAATTTGCTCGCGTCGTCCCAAAGGTCATTTCCGAGATTCGAGCCTCTGAGACTCCTCACTCTTCTGTCGACTCTAAGGTTGAAGCACGCAAGCCCGTCTCATTCAACTTCAAGCACTTTTCATCGTGCAATCCAAAGCCATTCACTGGCAATGATGGGGTGACCGCCATGCTCGAGTGGTTTGACAGCATAGAGGTCACATTCATCAATAGCGAGTGCCCCGATGAGCTCAAGACGCGCAGCGCGACTGGGGTATTCCAAGCCCGAGCTCTCGAGTGGTGGACGAATGAAAGAAACATCCGTTCGAACGAGCTGGCATATGCTTTGACATGGGAAGAGACTAAGGCCCTGATGATGGATGAGTTTTGTCCTCCGCATGAGCAACGAAAGTTGGAGGAAGAATTTTGGGTATTGAAGCAGATTGGTGATGACAACCTAGCCTACACCACCCGTTTCAAACAACTCTGTTTCATTGTCCCTCACCTTGTCTCGACCCATGATCGCAAGAAAAGCAAGTATATCAATGGTTTACCCCCTAGTATGAGTGACACAATCGAGGCAGCCAAACTCGATAGCATCGAAGACATTTACCGTTTGGCCGTGTCCTTGAACAACAACCGTTTTCGCGATAAGCAAGCCGCAACCCTCGTTCCTTCGAAGCCAGCCAATCAAATCACCCAACAATCGAATAACAATAGGGGAAAGAAGCGAAAGCAATCCAACCCCGTTTGTAACGCGATTGTGCTGCCTGTTAACCCGGACCCTGTTGCTCCTGATAACACCCAAAGGTCGTACACTGGGATTCACCCCAAGTCTGCCACTTGTAATTTCCATCATCCCGTCAATGCTAGGTGCCGTCGTTGTGGCAATTGCAACCGTTATGGTCATACTATCAATTTTTGTCACCAACAACCACAACAAGCACCACCAGCTCAGCAAGCTCAGCAAGCCCAACAAGCGCAACAAGCCCTACCTGCTCCTCAAAACGCAAGACCCGCTAGAGCTTGTTTTAAATGTGGGGATGTTAATCATCTTTGCCCTCAATGCCCACAATGGAATCAAGAGCAGCAACAACCTCCTCGTGGACGCGCCTTCAACCTAAACGCGAATCAAGCGCGCAACGACAATGATGTCGTTAACGGTATGTTTCTTGTTAACCATCTTTATGCTTCGATACTATTTGATACTGGTACGGACAAAAGCTTTGTGTCCTTAGAATTCGAATCATTGTTAAATTGCACACGCTCTAAGCTACCTAAGTCATTTTCCGTTGAAGTCGCCAATGGCAAGTCTATCTTAGTCGATTCCATTCTCCTCGATTGTCGTCTTACTCTTAACGAGCATGCTTTCTCTATTGATCTCATACCCATGCAATTGGGTAGTTTCGACGTCATCATAGGCATGGATTGGCTTCAAAAGAATCATGTTGAAATCGCTTGTCATGAGAAATTCGTTCGCTTACCTCTTCCATCCGGTGACGTTTTGCACGTTTATGGAGACCGACCTTCAAAGGGACTAAAATTGATGTCCTGCACACAAGCGAACAAGTACTTACGCAAACAGTACTTTGCCTTTTTAGCCCACGTAGTGGAAGAAAAAGGCAAGGGAAAAAGCTTAAGTGATGTTCCAGTGGTGCGCGACTTCCCTGACGTCTTTCCTGAAGATTTACCCGGTCCTCCTCCTCCTCGATCTGTTGATTTTCGTATTGACCTCGTACCTGGCGCAACTCCTGTTGCCAAGGCTCCTTATCGTCTTGCACCTTCCGAGATGCAAGAATTGTCTTCACAGCTTCAGGAACTCCTCGATAAGGGTTTCATCCGTCCAAGTACCTCTCCTTGGGGTGCTCCTGTGCTTTTCGTTAAAAAGAAAGATGGTTCTTTCCGCATGTGTATCGACTATCGTGAGCTCAATAAACTCATCGTTAAGAATCGTTATCCTCTTCCGCGTATCGACGACCTCTTTGATCAACTTCAAGGCGCTACCTGTTTCTCCAAAATCGATCTTCGTTCTGGTTATCACCAACTTCGAGTCCTCGAAGAAGACGTTCCCAAAACCGCTTTTCGCACACGCTATGGACATTACGAGTTCGTGGTTATGCCTTTTGGCTTGACCAACGCACCCGCCGTGTTCATGGATCTCATGAATCGTATTTGTAAGCCTTACTTGGATCGCTTCGTGATCGTCTTCATTGATGATATCCTCATTTATTCTAAATCTAGAGCCTATCATGAGCGTCATCTCCGCCTTATGCTTGAACTTTTGCATGTTGAACGTTTATATGCTAAGTTTTCTAAATGCGAGTTTTGGATCAAAGAAGTTCAATTCCTTGGGCACGTTGTTAGTGAAAAAGGAATCCATGTCGACCCTTCAAAAATCGAAGCCGTGAAGAACTGGACCGCGCCTAAATCTCCTTCTGAAATCCGTTCTTTCTTAGGATTGGCGGGTTATTACCGTCGATTCATCTCGAATTTTTCAAAGATCGCCGTTCCTCTCACTTCGTTGACTCAAAAAGAGAAACCTTTCGCTTGGGGTCCTGAGCAAGAGGAATCTTTTCAAACTCTCAAGGACTTGCTTTGCAACGCTCCTATCCTCGCTCTCCCTGATGGGAATGATGACTTCGTGGTGTATTGTGATGCATCGAATCGTGGTCTTGGTTGTGTGCTCATGCAACGAGACAAAGTCATCGCTTACGCCTCTCGCCAACTCAAAATACATGAGAAGAATTATACTACCCACGACCTCGAGCTTGGCGCTGTTGTTTTTGCGTTGAAGATTTGGCGACACTACCTATATGGTACTAAGTGTGTGGTTTTCACTGACCATAAGAGCCTACAACACATCTTTGACCAAAAGGAACTCAATATGCGTCAGCGACGTTGGGTGGAATTGCTCAACGACTACGACTGTGAGATTCGCTACCATCCTGGTAAGGCGAATGTCGTGGCCGATGCACTTAGTCGTAAGGCTCATGTAGATGTCATTCGTTGTTTTCATATCTTGAGCGATCTTCACAATCGCATTCGTGAAGCGCAGTACTCCTCTATCAACGAAGGTTCCATGGCTGTAGAAATACGTGGAGCATCTGAAAGTCAACTCGTTTCAAAACCTGATGGTCTCCTCTATTGTTGCGATCGCGTTTGGATACCAGATCGGGACAATCTTCGTGACCTTATCATGAACGAAGTACACAAATCTAAGTACTCAATTCATCCTGGCGCTGACAAGATGTACCATAATCTACGTACATCCTATTGGTGGCCTGGTATGAAGAGAGACATTGCTGTGTACGTTTCCAAGTGTCTTACCTGTTCGAAAGTCAAAGCCGAGCATCAACGACCGTCTGGCCTACTCGAACAACCCGAAATCCCCGTTTGGAAATGGGATAGCATTGCGATGGACTTTATAACTAAACTCCCACATACACCTTCTGGTTACGATAGCATTTGGGTAGTCATTGATCGTTTGACTAAGTTCGCACAATTCATTCCCATTCGCGAGGATTTCAAGGTTGAACGACTTGCTCGTGTCTATACCAATGAAGTCATACGCCATCATGGTGTTCCTCTCGACATCATTTCTGATCGTGATGGTCGATTCACTTCGCGTCTCTGGCAAACCTTTCAGTCCGCTATGGGTACTCATTTGAATCTCAGTACGGCTTTTCATCCTCAAACAAATGAACAGACTGAACGTACTATCCAAACCCTAGAGGACATGCTCCGTTCTTGTGTCATCGACTTTGGTGGTAGTTGGGATGTGCATTTACCTTTGATCGAGTTCTCGTACAACAATAGCTACCACTCCAGTATTCAAATGGCTCCTTTCGAGGCATTGTATGGTCGCAAATGCCGATCTCCTTTAAGCTGGCACGAGATTGGTGACAAACATTTTACCGGCCCTGAGATCATACAAGAAGCAACGGATAAGATTCTTCAAATCCGTGATAATCTACTTAAGGCTCGAAGTCGTCAAAAGAGCTATGCTGACAAGGGACGGAAACCAATGGAATTCACCATTGGGGACCATGTCCTACTCAAAGTATCTCCTTGGAAAGGAGTGGTTCGTTTTGGTAAAAAGGGAAAACTTGCCCCTCGCTATGTTGGTCCTTTCAAGATACTCGAAAGGATTGGTAAGGTGGCTTATCGACTCGATTTACCTCAAGAGCTCAGCAATGTTCATCCAACGTTCCACGTCTCGAACCTAAAGAAATGTCTCGCTGATGAAGGACTTGAAGTTCCCCTCGAAGATCTTCAAATCAACGAAACTATGCATTTCGTGGAAAAACCTGTAGAAATCGTGGATCAGCAAGTCAAGTTACTAAGGCGCAGTAAGATTCCTATCGTCAAGTTTAGATGGGAAGGAAAACGTGGCGCCGAATTTACTTGGGAACTCAAAAAGGATATGAAGTCAAAGTATCCTCATCTTTTCCCTGCGTCTTCCTAAATTTCGGGACGAAATTTCCTAAAGGAGGGGAGACTGTAACGCCCGGCTCTTTTGTACTTTCCATTTATAGAAAGTTTTGTTCGTATTTCTATTTTTGGGAACTTTGTATTCTTGTAATCGTTCCCTTCTTTGTAATCATTGTCAAACCGAGACTTGGATCATTAATGAAGCTTGTATTTTGTTACATTTACGTTATACACATTCTATGTATGCTCGTATGTTCGACTTCGTGAATCAATCGATGTTTAATCGTTAATCTTGGAAACTATGGGTGAAACTTGTAATTAATCTAAACTTATGCATGAAACGTATTTTGAACGAGAACGACACTTGATTTGATACTCATACGCTTAATTATACTTGGGTTATACTCCTCGTACTTGGATTTATCCTAATCTATGCTTTTGTGACAAGAATGGCCCTTAAAACACCTTAAAACATCAACTACACAACTATAGGGGCCAAATTGTAATAAAAACAAACTTGTTTCCAAACGCCAAAGGGCTCGCGGCCCGCGTTACATAGCCTGGATATCCCAGGCGGGCCGCATGAGGCCCAGGTCTGCAGAACATATGGACAGTCGCGACCAGCTTCACTTTTTGGGCGGGATTTCATGTTTAAACCGAGTTTTGGCACTTGTAAACACCTCTAATCAACCCTAATCACCTCCCTATAAGTACCCAAGGTCCTCCAAGCACTTGGACCCTTTCATCACACTCAAATCTCTCAAAAACACTCTCAAGTTCCAGCAAGAATCTGCATTTTCGGACAGATTCACACTCTTACACTAAACTTGGTATAACTTGCTCATTTCTTAACGAAATTACTTGATTCTTCTTCCTACTTGCTTGGTTAATCATGGAGTTTGATTCCTTGACTTCTCCTTGGAGAAATCAGACCTGGAGTTGCTCTGAAATTGACCAAAAACTTTCTGTTTTGTTACATACTTGTTTAAACCTCATCTAACTTGTGTCTAACACATCTCACACCAATGTCCTAATGCTTACAACCCCTCTTATGGTTGGTTAAGCTTAAAAACATGGTTAAGACACTTAAATCAGAGGATTAAACCTCATAAACTTTCTGTTTTGTTAGGGTATTTAACCCACAAGTCATGTCAAGCTTAGACTTTGATGAATGAGTGATTGTGGAACAACTTGGGTTGTTCCAACATAAAATCCTCACATGATTTGATGATTTCTTTTAGTTTAGATTATTTACATACTTGTATTAACCCTAGTTCGTGACCCTCCTTGGTTGTCTTTACATCAAGTGAAGTGGTGAACATTCAAGGGGTCCCTAAACGGAAGCATGTTCTTCCTACCCCATACATGACATTCATGAATGACTCGAGGTGCCTAAATGAAGATCTAAATCTTCTACCTCCTACTTGAAATATTGAACTTAATAGTATGTAATACTTAAATATCTATATACACACATTCGAACCTTTAATATTAAACTTGTGTTTATATGTTAAAGTAGTAGAATGACATCTAAGACTTAACACTCCAAATATGATTCTAATGGGCTTACTACCCATGAAATACAATATAACCCTAGTGGTTACGTAGTGTCATATAAGAGTATAAGTTAAAGATGATTATTTTGATATCATACTTTATGTTATGTTAAACTCCAAATTTATAATCTTCCGTTATACGCCAAACTCACACACCTACGTTTCCTTGTGTAGAAGGACTAGGTGCTCCAACTTAATCCATCCACCAAACTCGCTCGCGGGATTTCAAGTGGGAAAGCTTGCAACCACTGTGAGTATACTCGATCCCTTTTTTTCCCTTTTACACTTTGGATGCAACATGTATTCTATATTCAAACACGTGACACTTGAAACTTATTTGAAACATGCTCTATCCATTTAAACATGAAACATGAAACTTGTGATACTTGAGACTATTTTGTGCTATGTGAAAGTTTAATCCCTGTGTGTAGTTCCGCCTAACAATAGTAGCGCTATAGGGGTAATGCACCTCCCCCATTTGTAGTCGAGGGGTATTGTTAGGAGGAGACATATTAACCTCCCGTGAAACTTTGGGTTAGGTACTTTAACGCATTGGAAACTTGGGCTATCACTTGGACTGCGTAAACTAGCATGGCTGAAACTATTTTATTATGTTCATGTTGGATATGAGTTTTTATTCTATTATGCTATGTAAACAAACTTGTATACTCGCTCTTTGCTTTTGCATTGAAACTCTATTTTAATACATGTTGCAGGTTGATTATTGAAGTATGGATGATTGATGAAACAAGTTTAGGGTGGCTAGATACACACCTAAATTTATCTATCTTTTGTTGTTATGTTACTTGTTGAAACAATGTTGTTATTTCCTTTTAAATTTTGTATGACATTTAGTTTTGGAATGAAATTTGAATTAAATTAAATATTGTCACATAGTGTTATGACGTCTCTAGCAATCTATACACACTTCGTCTCATCCCGATGTTTCCGCCATCGGTTGGGGTGTGACACATCTCAATGTCAAATCTGTAATCCTGTTGTGTTTACCTATATCAACTCCCACTTTTGCAGTTACTTCTTCAAAAATTGAATTTATCAAGATCAAAAAGTTCTGCTGGATTTTTAGGGATTTTCAAGGATGATAATTCATTAAATTTTACATTTAATGTTTCTTCTATAGTCATGGTCCTTGTGTTAAACACTTTAGAGGCCTTGGCTGTAGAAGAATATCCCAAGAAATATCCACAATCCACTTTAGCTGCAAACTTTGAAATTGAATCTTTGAAATTCAAAATAAAGCATGGCAACCAAATATTTTGAAAAATGAAATTAATGGTTTTATTTTGAAAAAAATCTCACAGACAGTCTTTTGATGCCCAGGATTTATTAAACCTTGTTTTGAACATTACATGCAGTATTTACAGCCTCTGCCCAAAAGGACAGCGAAAGACCCGAATTTGCAACCATAGTTCTTGCAGCCTCAACAAATGTTCTGTTTTTTCTTTCAACCACTCCAATTTGTTTAGGTATTCTGGGAATATTGAATTGTATAACAACCCTCCTAGTGTGACACCTGGCCTCTCAGGCCGTATCAGACAATCGTGATCTGTGTAGTAGACGTGTAATATGACTAATTGTGACTGAATGTGATGCTAATATATGATATTTAATGTGTTGATAAAGTCAGATGTGTGTAGAAATTATGTTGGCAACGATAAAACTAACGCTTATCGCATAATGTTTAAAATACAAAACGAACGTCGGTGACCACCCGATCAGTGTTAAAATCCTAAAAATAGTCTGTTACGATTAGAATAATAATTTTAATCATATCCATGAGGAAAAATAAATAAAAACGCCTAAATTCCTATTTTTGAGATTTTTAACGTATACAGCGCAGCACAACGCACATACTGCCAAATACCGTCAACGCAGCCAGTCAAGGCAATTGATAATTATTTCAATAATAATTTTAAGTGATTATTTGTATAGAACAATAAAAATAATTTAAAACGCACTAAAACGGGATTAAAACGCTAGATAAAATACCCAGTAGTCAGTAAAATACCTGTTTTGAGCTAATTTACATATGATATGTGTATATGTATATATATATGTGTGTGTCGTGAGAGTGGGATAAGGGGGCGGCATTGTGGGCAGCCCATATGCCCTTGATTGTTGTGTTAGGGACACATGTCCATCTTTGAAAAATGTGATGATGATTAAGCATGAAAGCATGCCACCATACATACCCAATCTCTAGACAAAATTCAAAATTCTCTCTCTCTTCCCCTTGATTCTCACAGCCGAACACCCCTCATAACACACCAACACTTCATTTCTCAATCCTAATCATGAAGAATCAAGGTCTTTACATGAAGATTAGAAGCTCATAAGGAGGTTTGGAGGTGATTTCAAGTTGATTCAAGCAAGAACAAGTCTCATATCCCCATCTTTTCTCAAAAACCCACTTTGAAAACTTGAAGTATAAAATATTCTTTAAACATTGTTCTTGATTCATATTGATAATAAAGTAGTGAAAAGTTTCTCTTGATTCTTGAAATCTAAACGTAAACTTGAAAATTTTAAACAAATGAGTTTTGAATAAAATAAAAAGGAGTGTATGCATGTATGTATATATGGTCATAGATGTGTGTGTGTGTATATGTATATATTGTATTTTGATTTTTGATGAGAAAGATCTTGATTTATTAGATTTCTTGAATAGTAAGATGATTAAAGTAAGTGTTAATTGTCATACAAGAATGTTTTAAAAGGATATGTGTTATATTTTAAAAACATGATGTTAGTATGTCTAGAATAAGATTGGAACATGAATGATGATGATAAAATTTGTAGAAGTGCATTAGATGCACAAATATAATCATGCATGATGATATATGAACTTAAAAAGATGATTTGAACATGATATGATAAAAATCCATTTTAATCAGAATATAAACACTAAAATAAAGTTATTTTGAAGTGTTTAATGAAATATAACTTTGTCATAATGTTTACTACCTTTGCATGTGGTACTTGGTGCATAAAAAGTTGTAAAATACGTGAAATCGCATGATTTGTGTGACTTATATAAAAACTGCACTAATCTGATTATAACCACTATTTTAATCAGTAAATAACATGTATTGTGTTAAAATATCAAGTCATTTTGATTTGGGATGGTTACGGTAACGTTTAACGCAAAACTATGCGTTAAAACGGTCAAAAATTAGCTTTTCGGGTGATTTCTGTAAAACTGAATTAGATCAGTAAATAAACTGATATTTTCTAGTTTAAAAATAAGTATTTTAACTAATTTTAAGATTACTTGGTGTTTGGTTGGTCATACGTGACTTCCGACGCCCGAAAACGTTACCGAATCGCTAAAATATGCATTTTTCAATGAACATGAGTGTGGGTAAATTTTGAGTGCATTTTATGAGATAAAATATATTAAGTAATTTGAACATGTAAATGTGGTTATATGTTAAGTGTACACTATACACCATTATGTTCACATGTGTACAACTGTACATTATACAACCCAATAATCAAACAAGAGACCAACACACTAGTGTACAGTTATCTATCATACAGACATACAAGTGTCTCATGTACACCTATTTAACGTTTCTTACGCGTTTGAGTTTGCAACTTCATCTTGTTCGTTTTAATTCCGTTGTACACATGTGTACCTCGTTGTAGTAACAATCCTTCAAACTCAAAACACTATACACATGTGTACCTCGCTGTAGTAACAAATCATTATAACAAGTTGCATACTTTCAAGTTGATGCTGATGATAAAAAAACAGAGTAACATCGAACTTAAATCCAGTAACTTATAAACATCATCTACAACCAATTAATCTTTTTTTTTTTTGTAGATACTGATAGCTTGAAACCCTAGATTTTAGTAGACAAAAAAATAGGGGAATACATATGCAATTAACACTTATTCAAAACATGCTTATACACAAATGTACATCATATTGAAAATTTCTTATACACAGATGTACATCGAACTTAAATCCAGTAACTTATAAACACCATATACAACCAATTAATCCTTTTTTTGTAGATACTAATAACTTGAAACCCTAGATTTCAGTAGAAAAAAAAACAGGGGAATACATTTAACACTTACCTATTAATGATTTTACAAAAAAAAAAAAAAAAAAAAAAAAAAAAAAAAACCCCAAATCAACCATTGACAAACCAATCATATCTAGTTTTTTTTTCCAAATCATATGTTTATACATACACCACATTTGAAATACACATCATATACCCAAATGTATACAACAAAAAACCACATCAAAGTTAAAATCCAACTTTTTACAAACATTACACTGAATAATTGAAGCTTTTGTAAAAAAATACTAAAATTTTCAAACCCTAGATTTCACATAACCGAAAAACTAGAAAACAGGGAGAAAACTTCAGACCCTATACACAATCGACGAAGACTACTTAAGAAGAAGAACTAGATTTATGGATTATAATGTACCTTGATTAGTAAACTGAAAGGAGAAATTCACCTTTGACGGCTTCTTTCGCCGTAATCTTTGTATCGTCGCCTGTCTCTTCTTAGAGAGAGAGAAAGGAAATTTTTATAATAATGAAGATTGATTCTCTCTACATATATGTGCAAGTATTTAGGGAATAGAAAATATTCAATGACTAATATACCCTTTTAGCTTTTAATTAAAAGGAAATTACTAACAATAAAATTACAATCATGCCATTGGTATAAAACTATAGATCAACTAAATCAATGGTCAGGATTTGTTCACTTAGTTCACACAAATACTATTGTTCACTCTTGAACCCTACTACATATATATATATATATATATATATATATATATATAGGGCTTGGTTATATAGTAAACCCCTTCTTTTTGAGAAAACTATGGAAACCCCATCTGAACCATTGATTAGGTTACATCTAAGTTGATCAAGGGCCATGATTATATTGTGTTAATAAAAATAAAAAGAAATAAAAAACACTGCCAACTTGTACCATCGAAGGGCATTTTCGGTATCAAAAAGCATTGGGAGGACAGCAATGACTGCCATGCAGTAGCAGTCTAATCAAAGAAGTTTACCCAAATTCAAAAAAACTCTCTTCTTTTCCATTTTACTCATTTCTACATTCCTGTTCATGATTCTCTCTCGTCCTTAATCCTTTCTCCATTCCTGTTCATCTTCTTTACAATTGATACGACGGCATTGAAAAGCTTCTACCCACAAACCCTAACATAGAATCCGATGAGGAAGTCGTTCATAATATTGTCGTCGTCTTTGAAGCTGAAACGTTTACGGAAGATTCAGACTTCAAACAACAGGTTAGTTTGTTGTTATCCGTCATGTCCAAGTAGGTTTGGCTTCAACCGATTATTGGAAAGAGGCAACCTGAGTTTGTTTTATTTTTAAATATGTAGGACTTCGAAACACAATTTAGGGCGAAAAAGTTCTGGTAGCCCTAGCGTTGTGATTTTATCGGAGGAACCCAAGCCAGGTCCTTCCAAACAACGAGCTGACTTTGGTCCAACGCAACGGGAGCTAGGTTAGAATTTTTATGTTACTAAACACTATACATAGTTCAAAGGTGATCTGTATGTTGATAGTGTGTTGGGTATGAAATTGGGCGTAACTAAATTGTGTCTGATGCCTTACAGTGTATGATGAAGCCGATGTTGTGTCAACAAGCCATGGGAAGAGACACGAAAAAGGTAACGATTAAGTAGTAATATTTTTTATAATTTGTATAAAGTATTGTTGAAGATAATCGTCTAACTTACGAATGTTTCGGTGCTAAATGAAAGGTTGTGGTGTAAGCAGACGGGGGGATAACAAAATGCAGATGGGTAAGTTCCTTTTTGCTGCAAGAGAGGCTAGTTGCATATCCACACAAATGTCATTAACATGTTTGAAAACTGTAGGGAAGAAAAGCAATGTCAGGGATATTTCAAGGAGTGGACATAAAAGAAAACGTGGTAAGTTACACACTTGGCTTCTGTTAACATGTGTTAGTTGTGCTTGACCCTGAAAACGGACTAACATTTTGGTAATCAACAGGTGAAGTAAACAGCGCCGATGTTACTTATGGCAATGTGATGCAGAAAAACCGTGGTTAGTTTATTTTTAAGCCCTTAAGGAATTTGGATGTTATGAATGCAAAGTTCTTACATTTTTATCATTGCATGTTGCCAGTTAGACTAATTGTTTGTAATGTTGTTGTTTCCTATAAAAATGTTGGTCAGACGTGACGGCTTCATCGAAGGGCGGACACATGTTGAAGACCAAAAAGAACAAGGGTTCTGATGAAAAAGAGAAAGGTAGAGCAGGGAAAGCTAAGGTAGAACGTAAGAAACCGGAAAAGGTTCAGAAAGCCCGCAAGCGCGCAAAAAAGGATGAATTTCCAGGAATAAGGACAAGATCTGCACCGTTGCAGTTTTATAAGTGTTTACGGGCATTGACAGAACAACAACGTGACGCAGTCAGGGAAATGGGCTTTGGACGAATGCTAACTTTCAGCGTTGATGGTTTGCCGGCGAAGTTAGGTTATTTTGTTGTGGACAATTTCAATCCCGATAAAATGTTGATATGTACGCCTGCCGGTGATATCAAGGTGAACAGGAAAGCGATCCACAAGTTGTTAGGGATTCCGACTGGTGGGCAAAAGTTTAGTTCTATTGGTAAGCTGCCGATTCTCAGTGAGGCCATCACGGAATGGAGGGCGAGATACCCGGGGCCAATGGTGCCGCCGACAAAGATGGTGAAAATGATTGATGATTCCGATGGCGAAGACAGTTTTGATTTCAGGATGGATTTCTTAATGTGTTTTGTGGCAGTGCTGGTGGATTGTCATAAACAAAGTTGTTTACGGGAAGAAATATTGGAGTATCTGGATGAAGAGATGGAGTTTGCAACAATAGACTGGTGTGACCTTGTTGTGGAAAAGCTGAGAACTTGCAAGGATACATGGAATCGGCAGGACCCACAGAGTTTCTTTGTTGGTCCTCTAGCGATTCTGATGGTAAGCAACTTTAAGTAACTTAGATAATTAACATGTGTTATAATAGTTGATTTATTCCCTTGCTGAACGTATCGTTGTTTCTTGTAGTTGTTGTACGTTGATAGCGTTGAGTGCACGGGTATGGAGGTTGACAGTGCGGTCTGTCCTTTAGCCTTTTGGAACTTGAAAAGATTGAGAGAGAGAGAAAGGCTTGAAATCCTTGCGGGTGGTTTTGGAACAGGACGGTTTAAAGGATTAACACGTCCCAGAAACTATAACGTCGAACAATGGGCAACTAAAGAGGTAAAGATAGATGCTCTAACATGTGTTTTTTTGCAATTGGTATATGTTCATAATGTGCAAAAAAAAAATGTTAAAAACTATACTCAACAGGAGAGGTTGACGATATTACGACAGTTAATATACGTGACAAAGAAGAACAAAGTCAAAATAGAGGGTATGTTAGATTCGCTGTTGGTGGAAAGCCATGAAGACGAAGAAGTACAAGAGTTGAAGTCAACGTTTGATAGTTTGTTTGAGAAGAAAGATAGTGAAAGGGAGGATCACGATGATGCGGTAGATTTAGCGTCACACAAGATCAATTCGGTCTTGGACGATTTGAGAAATGATGAAAAGAATCACATCAATGAAGGAGAGAACGCTGGTTAGTAAATGTTATTGTCGGGCCCTGTTATTGTCTGTGTTATTTAGTTAAATTATTTTGAAATCCATTAATCCTTGTGGGAACGTTTTCGTAGGGGATGGCATCGATGATGATCTTTCGGATGGGTCACCAATAATGAGCTTGTACAGGAAGTCGCTTGTCCGGCAAAACAAAAAAATCAGTAAAAGTAGGCTGAAAGCAGTAGGATCTTCAGTGATAGACTTCGATGACCAAGAAGGTGGGCTAACGATGTATATGAAATGAACACGGAACCCATTTGGCCGGTTCTTCAACCTGTAATTATTGACAATATTTATTTATTTATTTTTTTATTTTTAATGTGCAGCTGATGTTCAAGTGCAATCATTCGCAAATGATGGTGTTGAAGACCATGATGAACAGATTGAAGATGGTGGAAAGTCGGTTGAGGTGCGGAGATCAGCACGACTTGAGAACTTAAAACATGTTAGGGAAACAGAAGAAATGTTTGTCACGCCAAAAAGGAGAAAGAGAAGTATGCAGATTGGTGGACAAGGCACGGAAAGTGACAAAGAAAGAGGTAGTTTGTTACATGTTATACCCTTTTTAAGAATACCTTTACTTAACTGTATGTTATGGAATGATATGACATTCCTTAACACACGTCAAAGGAGTTAATTATCATATAGTATAACTTCCCTTGTGGTTGCAGCAGAGTGTACCGGAGAGCTGGAAACAGTTATGTCGGCGCGGGTAAGGAGGTCTCCCCGTCTGAATCTGTTGAAGGGTGCTTCGGAAACAAAAGCCAGCTTTGTCACCCCGAATTGCCAGAAGTCGAAAACAAAGATTCTCCGTGGAGAAACGGATGGTGGTGACGAGTCAGGTAATGTATAACATGTGTTAGCCAGTTAACCCGTATTACCGTCTAATATGGGTACGTTACTTAAACGCATGTAATGTTCATGTTATGTTATAGGGTTAATCAAGACGAAGAAGCAGTTGGAAGAGAGAGAACTGAGGGTTAGTGAACTTGGGAAAAATACAATTGAAGTCGGGGAAGGTGATAAGAGTGTTAATGATGCTGGTAATTCAAGTCGCGAGGACTGTAGTGTTGGTGGGGACGAAAAAAATAAAGGCGCAGGAGGGGTGTATGAAAATGATGCCGAAGAAGTGCATAAACCGCTGGGTTTAATGCGTGCAATAATGCGTATTAAAGCAGCCGAAGTGCACGGTGCACATGGTAGTTCTCGTAAACCCCTTAATAATGACTGACTCTAAAAGTGTGCTTTGTTACTTTGTTTTCTTTAACGTATGTCATCTTGTGTGCACAGATTACCGGGGTCCGGACTCGCAGTTTGTTACACGTGCTGAGCGTAGAGTGGATACAGACAATAAAGTGGCTGCGAAGCCCAATGATGAACAGAACACCAATCTTAAAGCGGATGACGTCAAAAAGGATGAGATTTACGAAGCAAAGTTTGTTTGTGATCAAAGAATGGACAAAATGGTCGAGATGGAGGCCAAGGATAGTAAACATGATGAACAGAGTGGGAAGGAAGGTAAGCTTCGGAAACCTTATTTTTTTTTTTTTTTGTTTAGCAAGGCTTAGCTATGTGATATCTCGAAAAATGTTTATGCAAGTGCAGATCCTAAAATCGAGATTGAAGTTAAGAACGCACCGTCAGATGGAAGAAAGGAAGAGAGTGGTGGCATCGTTTTTTCAGCTGCGGGCGGGGCTGTTGATGATAAGGACGAACACGGTGTTCCGGATGGCGAAGAAAATGGGGCTGTTGATGAGACTGACCGTGTTTTAAACAGTAAGTATTTAATGTTTTCCTGGTAGTAAGTTGTGCATGCTTTGTAACAGCATTGTGTTATGCAGGTGCAGAAGGTAAGTCTGAGCATGATGGGATGTGTGCGACTATTATAAACATGCAAGGGTGCACTAGCGCGGTTGTTGATTCAATAGTTTCGGGCGACGGGGGTGAGAGGGAACATGATGTCGATGCAAAAGGGAAAGCGGCTGAAGAGGTCCCTTTTGCAGAGAATGACGGTAAGGACTTTCATGCTCCAACATGTGTTAAAATGGTTTCCCCTGTCTATCATTTACTGAGTTAACACATGTTAGGTGTTCGTACAGACAATGTGCCCGAGCCCGTTTTTGATGAACGAAATTTAGATGGCCCGAATTGGAGCCTTGGGATGACACAAATTGGGGCTCAAGTGGACGTGTCACACGAAATTGGTAAGATATAGCATTAAGCGAAGTTAGTATGGATGGGTTAGTATGAGTCATGTATAATATACTTATTTGCATTAAACGTGCAGGTTGCACAAGTGGGAAGATGGAGGACATCCCCCGGACAGAAACCAAACCTTTTGGTGAGCTAAAACACCTTCATTTATCGCATCGAATGTGTTGTAGTTGTTTACGCGTTACATCATCTATTTATTTTTTATGTGTTAGGCGATGTGGAGGCTACCGCAGACTTGAGCATGGTTATAATGGTAGACCCAGTTAGCTCCTATGACCCGGCCATTGCAATCCACAAAGGTCAAACTGGGCTGGGATCTTGTGGTAGTGATATGTATGAGGTGGAGGACAATATTCCGCTTGCTAACCGTGTGCGCATGTTGGCTGAGTTGGGGGCACAAAAAAGGAAACTCCCCTTCCGAGAGAAGGTGGCAGCGGAGCCAAACAGATCACCTTACTATATAAGGACTGTTGACATGGGCCAGCCAATTACAAAGAAGGAGACAAATCTCTGGGACTACATACACGCCGATGAAAGCCCAATGCACCTTTTAAGTGGATTTTGTCGTAGGAAGCGGGCAATGGAGGCAAACATGTAAGTAGAATTGCAAAAGTTGTTTATTGTTTTATAGGAATAGTGTAAACGATAAACAACGATTCATACACTGGATAATTGGTTTATTTTTTTATTTAAACGCAGGAGGGAACAGGGTTCTTCGTCAGTGGCTGATGTAGATAGTCCGATACATATGTCTGTGTAAGTAGGGGCGTAACCGTACGAATTATTAGTAAAAGAATAAATTACATATGTTAACGTATTCAAATTTATTTTGTGGTTTGTACACCTGACTTCAGGGAGTTGCTGTTCAGAAGCCCTACCCATGTACAAGCATCTCGGTCTATGTTCAAGAGTTTAAATGTTGGCAATGAGGTCTCGGATGGCATTATTGACTGTTGGGCGGAGGTGCTGAACTTCCAGGAGAAAAGAAAATCACGGGAGGCTTACAGTAGGCAATTTTTTGGGACTAAAGTTGTGGTAAGTGCCATGTATATATAAATTATAGTGTGTCCTATTATTGACCTTATTAATTTCTCTGTTATGCTTGAAGTTTCCATGGATGCTCACAACTGACGAAGGCGGGGTAGAGGCGCGGATGCACAAGTTTCGGCTTGGGATAAAGGGTGCGGTCAACAGAGTTGATTGCGTTCCTGATTTCCGAAATCAAGACATTGTTTTCTTCCCTATATTGGAGCACAAACACTTTTACTTGGTAGTGTTTGAGTTACGCGACCCCGGGATTTATGTCATTGATAATGACAAAGCCCGTCAAGGTCAGTTGATAGAAGATAGTGTCTACTACCTACACAAGGACACAGCGTATAAGATTGTAAGTAACAAAACTGAAAATTGATTTAAAAATAAGTGTGATAACACTGGCAAGACTGTTAGGTTATTTTTTTTTTTATTTTTTTTAGAATTACTAACTATGTCTTGTGTATGCGTATGCAGAAAGATATGTTTGTGCAATATCTGCGGGAGGTTGGGAATCCACGAGCCGATGACATAGAGTACTGCAACATCCAGCGTATGCCGGTTCCTTGGGCAACAACCGCAAACACAACTGATTGTGGGGTCTTCTTGATGCGGCACATGGAGTGCTATATGGGGAAAAACCAAAGTTTTAACTGTGGGTTCAGCACGAGTGGGGCGAGGAAGATGGCGGAGGTGAGAAAGTTGAGAAAGAGGTATGCGGCGCACATATTATGTTCGGAGGTGAATGTGCTGCTGCCAAAAATCAAGGAAGAATGCCGAATAGAGTAACACGTGTTATGGTGGCTAACACATGTTACTGTAGAACAATTATGCCTTAATTTCGCCGGATATGTTTTTTGGAAACATGTAATGAACTTTGATGGATTTGGGGATTTTGCTTCAAACGTAATGCGGGGGTAGGTGTTTTGTTGGGTATGGCATCGTCAGGATGTCTTTTTGGGGATAAACTATATATATTGAATATGATGTTTAGTTAGTTGGTAATTATAAACTCTAAAAAATATTGATGTGTTGTTAAATGGCGTAGAATAGTATTAACCAAGTTTATTGACATAGTTTATAATGTTATATTAGAAATTGTGAAATTGTTTTGTAACATTAAAGAAAAACAAAAAAACGCTCTTTCCAAGGGGAACAGGCTTTCTAAATAGGTAGTACAAATATGGGGAACACTAGAAAGTTGTTGGCAGAATAGTACAAGCATGTAGGTTGGGGTCTATAAAAGCAACTTTATTGGGAAAAAAGGAATATTTGCTTTTTTATCAGCTTTTGGTCACATCAAAAAAGGTCAAGTCAAGAAGACTATATGAAATGTAGACAGGGAAGTCCTCTATAAGTATTGGAGGGAAGAACCCACCTAATATTCTGTAATACTTCACAATCCTACTACACCAATTCAGTTAACCATAAGGTGTAAGATGTCCCAAAAGTCTTTTAATGAGATGGACCCGTGTGATGGTAAGGATACGGCTAGCCAACCAAGCATGGAGAAGCTCAAACAAAAAGGGAAAGAAGCATGTGAGGGCCGGTGCATGGAGGTTAACGAAAGAAAAGGGTCTCACAAAAATGGAGAGGACCGGAAAACTGGAGTAACTTCAAGTGAGGATGCTTCAGAAAGCGGAAAGAAAAACGTCACTGATGTATCTGGTGTGTCGCGAGATCAACCAGGCCGAAGGCAGCACATTGTTCCAGATGATGAAAAGTTGAAGGGGCTACCAGATGAGTTGGTTAGGTTGCTGACGGATCCAGACCATGAAATGTGTGGCTGCCCGTTGTGTCCATACTCACCGGAAACAATCCAGTCCTGGTGTTACCATGACCCATGGGAGGGTGAGCGCAGCCCGTCTCCAGTGTACTTTCATGATGAGGAATTCCCCACACCATGATTAAAACAATGTTACTAGTGGAGGATACCCATGGGTAGTTGGTATGGTGAAAGTGTTTGAAAATGTGTTAACCTGATGACCTTATGTTGAAACAAAACGACATACGAATGTCGTCTTGTTGGTGTTTTATTATGTTTTTTTTTCTTTTTATGTAACCTAGTAGTAGAATGTTTGTTTAAGTTGCTTGAAGTCTACTTCTATAACCTGTTACGTGTGTAAGTATATATGTTGTTTGTTATGTGGTTAACACATAGTGTTTTGAATCTTTCCATGTTGAAGACCCAAACCATTACGTAAACTAACATGTGTTAACCAAAATAGTGTTTTGAAACTTTCAAGATTAAAGACCCAAATCATTACGTAAACTAACATGTGTTAAGCAAGTGTTTTGAAACTTTCAAGATTAAAGACCCAAACCATTACGTAAACTAACATGTGTTAAGCAAGTGTTTTTGTTCCAGATTGAGTGGTTAGCAAGGATTGCTTTGATGCTTTGAAGTTCACAGACCCAATCTGTTTATGTATTCCATATGTGTGGTTAACAAAAGATTGTTTTGATCCTTTTGAGTTAAAAAGATCAAATCATTATGGGTAAGTAACATGTGTTATGCATCTGTTTCTGTTTATTTTTTTTTTTTTATCCAATCTGTTTTTTTTTTTACTCCAGCTGTATAGTTAACAAAAGATTGTTTTGATCATTTGAAGTTAAAGAGAGCAAATCATTATGGGGAATTAACATGTGATATGCATGTTTTTTTGTTTTTTTTTTCCGCCATCGGTAGAAAAATGAAACACAGAAAAACAGATATCAAAATGCAGTTAAATGTTAAGATAAACTGCTTCCGCTTAATATACCACAGCGGTCCACGAATGACCTTCGGGCCTAATATGACAAAAGTGGCCAAAGGCCATAGAGTTTCTTACAATCCTACATATGATTATTGGGACTCAAAAAGTTATACCTTCTTACACACGTAACAGATAATAGCAGGATGATGACAAAAGACTGTTACATGTGCGTAAGAAGGCCAAAATGAAGAGTCTCCCATTACATAGTACTACATAAAAAGATTTTAATCAGATGATCAGTCGCCAGTGGCAGTCTGCCTTAGTTGTTCAGCAGCTGCCTTTGCTGCTTTCATTGCAGCCACCTTAAGGCAGTTGCGTGAGTCGTGGTCGTCGACATACAGACCACAACGCTTGCATAAGCGAAGCTGCTTTGGACGTTTTGGTGGTTTTGCTTTGGCCTTCTCACCGGGCCCAGAAATGCGAGTATGAGTACCACATCCTTTATTGCGTGCAACTTCTGGATTAGCAACTTCGACTGGAATGTTGATTGGTTGCCCAACTATTTCTTCCATTTGAGCCTCATTTGATTCATTTTCAGTTGTTGCCAACGGTTGCCTGGAAAGAATATTGATCTTGAAATCCCTGAGTTGGTCAACCAGTTTTGCCAACGCATCCTCATCGGTTCTAGCAACATCTACGCATTCAGTAACGAGGTCGAGGATTTCATTCCGCATAATGGACGGTGCGTGTGGGTTGACTCCGTATCGACTGGAAATTGAAAAAACATGTTTGGGGAGGGCATCTCGGCGCCACCTGTCGTTTATGTATTGTGGTGGAATCCTTTCAACATTTTTCAAGCGATAGACACAAAAGACATGGCGACACAGATACCCGATACGTGTGAAATTCCTGCATGAGCAATTGGCCGATTGATCGACATTGTTGTACGTAACCTGATTTGAACAGAGACAAACAAAGGAAAACCCATTTAGATGCAAAAATATGTTAGAGTACGTGGAATAATGTAAAGTGCCTAACATGTGTTACCTGATAGACATTTGTGATGTTGTTCCTTTTATCCAAATGAGTGACGTCTATCAGAAGACTGGAATCGCTCGTCTCGCTTTGGTTTGTGATGTAGCATAAAAACTTACCTTTAATTATTTCTTTTTGCACTTGGGCGAAAACAGCGTTTGTGTAAATGGCGAACGCGTGTTTCTATCGCTAACTCAGTATTGCCAGAGAACATGGTAGAAGAGGTTTTGAACTCCGAAACACGTTGACGATATCGTTGGCTGTCTACCCTATTTTCAAAGCACATCATAAATTGTACAAGCGTGTTTGCGCTTGTTGAGTTAACCTTGAAGGCAGCATTAGAGCTTTCGCATCGGGAGGTGGTCTTCATCAAGCAACACATGGGCAGTTCTCTAAAGTAGGCTGGAACCCAGAGATGTCTCATGTTGTACATGTCGTTTAACCAGCTGTGCTCTTGAAGCCCAAATGTTTGTAGGAGGTCATTCCAGCGGGACTCAAACGTTTCAGGTTTGATATAAACATTCCAAACCAACCGATGAATGCAGGACCGAAGATCAGTGTTATCGAGCACGTCGGCTGAGATCTGAAAATTTTAATAGTTATAACACGAGTTAGATTAAAACAATTTGAGAAGACATGTAAAAGGGTGTTATGTTGGATAACACATGTTAAAGGTTAACAAACTTATGTATACCTTGGATGGTAGTTTTTTCATTATATGCCACATGCATAGACGGTGACGTGATTCTGTAAAGACCATAGGAACAGCTTGTAGCATGGATGGGTCTTGATCACTCAGCACGAGAGTTGGTTGAGTACCGTGTGCCTTCAAGAAAGCCTTAAGCAACCACACGTAAGATTCAATTGACTCGGTTGATATCAAACCAGCTCCAAATGTAACACATTGGAAATGATGATCCACACCCGTGAATGGCACAAAAACCATCTTGTACCTATGAACAAAAAAATTGATTTGATGTTAACAATATGAACAACTTTTTTGGTCAAACTAAAATTGGATACTTTGGGACACAGTCCTAACATATGTTAGAGTGGAGGGGGGCTAACCTGTTTGTGCTGTAAGTTGCATCAAACGCTAGGACATCGCCAAAAGCTTTGTAGTTAAGCTTTGAAATCTCATCAGCCCAGAATACAGAGGACAACTTTCCGTTTGATACGGTGTAATCAAAAAAGAAGTTGGGTAGGTTGTCATAACGCTCACGCAAGCGTTCTAGGAAAACTTGTGCGTCGCGTTCACCAATAAAAATTCGCAGCTGGTGGCTAAAGTTTTTAAAATCGACCGGTGTCCCATTGACATTGTGATGCCCTCCTTTTAAAGCTACAAGGCATCTATAAGACCTCATTGGTCCAATGCGGTTTAGACTCATGTTATGAATGAATTGTTTCGTGGAGAATGACAGTTTCCGTGATATCTTACTAAGATCACGGTTGTAACTCTCAACAAGTTCATGATTATGAATATCATTGAAAGTCAGGACTGTGTATGAATCGTTCGATATTGATACTAGTATGCTTGCCTTACAGTCACACCATGAGAAGGTGGTCCTCCGGTGCTTAACAGAAGATTCATCTAGGGTGTCAAAAGTCCGCTTTGGTTGGGGTTTTCCATATTTTGAGCATCGGAGATACTTGTGTGTGGGAATTCCATTCCAGACTTTAGTTTGACCTTTTTTTACAGAAAAACCTGCTTCGAGCGCATAGAGTTCATACATGGAAAGAACATCCTGAAAGGTTGGATAGGTTTTGCCACACACCGGTATGAACTTATCAGCAACATTAGGAATCCAGTAACGGGTTCCCTGAGGGGTATCAAAAACAAAGTATGGATTCGAAGGACCTGTACCATAAAACGGAAAAAGTTATGAATCTGCAATAAAATGGCATGACACTACAGGTTATAAAATGTGTGATATGAAAATAAATTGGGATCCCATTGTCCATTGTACAACCGTCTAACTGGCCGCGTGGTGATTCCTCAAACATAGAAGGACCATGAGATGATCCAGAAACAGCAACAGTCATGGCTTCCATCTGGGAATCTTGGGATGCTACATGTGAACATTATAGAAAATGTTTGAAAGATGACATGTCTAGTGAAGAAATAAAACAAGAAAAGTGTAAGATAAAACAAACCTTCATCAATATCCATATCCTGGTCATCAATAACCGCGTTTTTCATAAAATTGTTGGATACCAAAACATCCGGGGATCTAACAGGGGCTTCCGGCGACCGGGAACAATCAACATGCATATAAGTGTATGCAGATGCTTCGAATGCAACACGTGAACATGGCCATGCATAATAGGATGGAATATTAGATTAAAAAGTTGTAAAAAACAAAAAAGAAAAACAGATCTTCTAGAACAGTTAGTAAACTATATATGGACAAACCTGTAGCATTAAATTCTTCATCGTTTTGGAAGTCGCTGCAAAAGAACAGGTTTGGGAAACTACGGACCGGCGACATTAATTCAGAGTTTGGTGGATTTGTCTCCATTGATATTAATGGAGATGCTTGCTACTGTGGTGTAAGTATGAAGATTGAAGATTCTCTGATGAGAGATGTAGAAGATATAAAAGGCAAAAGGGAAATATGAAAAATAAATATGGGGGATTGTGAATGTACGAACTGATGGGCAATTAATGAAGATGTCATCTCATAATTCTTTGGGGGGTAAAGTAAATTACTAATATAACCTTCATTTAAAAGTTAAGCTCATGAGATCAGATCAAACGTGGCAACATGATAGCCACAAATATAGTTTGCTAAGTTTCTTAAGAAAGTGGGGTTTTTCACCAAGCATTATCCTATATATATATATATGTATGTATAGTTGTGTGTGTGTGAGGAGAGAGGAAGAGGCCTGTCGACATCGTCCTTGGGGAGCCGGAGACGACGCGCCGAGGTGAGGGGGGCGGTGTGGGGGACCGGCGCCGGGCCAGGCCGGGCCTAAGCCGGCCCCCATACCGTCTGGTCTTAGAAGTTATGGAAGTTGTTTAATATGAGAGTGTAAGGGGTTTTGTTTTGTTTATGTTGCTTTTCTTGTTTTGGTGTTTTTATTGATGTACTCTCGTGTTTTACCCAACTTCTTGCTGGCAGTTGTTGTTTGCTGTTAAAAGACACAGTTAGATTTAATTCAGGCTTCAGTATTTGAAAGTGGGAAATGTGTTAACATAAAAAAAAAAAATAAAAAAAGTAAAATAAAAACAAATGTCGCAACTTAGTAGAAAACTAAAATCTGAAACCTATGATCAAGATCAACACCCAAGCAATTGTCGAGGCAATTTTGCAGGGCCGGCTCTGGGCCCGGCAAACCCGTGCCGACGCCCGAGGCCCAAAATTCCAAAGGGCCCGAAAAGTCTTTATAAGCTTTTATATATTTATTAAATTATATATTTGGTATATTTATCCATTTATTATGCAAAAGTGTATTGGTGGTGTAGTGGCAAAAATCATCTCAAAATAATATAGAGGTCTCAAGTTCAAGTCTTTGCTCCATCACTAAGTTTTTATTTTTGTAATTCATTTACCCTTAACCATAATTTTGGGCCCAATTCTTTTCGTCGCCCGAGGCCTAAATTTTTTCAAAAGTTTTCGGGGACGGCTCTGCAATTTTGTGTTAGCCAGTTGGTCTTTTTAGAAAACTTTAATATTGAAGACCTTATGTTTTGGTATTAACCAGCTAGTCTTTTTAAACTACTATATACTAGAATATTAAAGAGCGTATGTAAAGAAGCACAGAAATAAACGGTACACAAAAGACCAAAAGATGCCGTGATTTAGGCCAACAGATGCGATCCTAGACCCTTACCTTATAGCCTCGCATCAAAAGGCAAAAATACGGTGATGTAGGCCAACAGATGCATGTACCACCATTTGTCACTAATACCTATAGTAGTGGCGGATCCAGGAATTTTTTCATGGGGGTGCGGGACATTTTTAAAAATTTTAGGCCCCAAGGTATATAAGTAAAAAAATTGGTTCGTATCGGGTCGGTTCGCGTCGGGTCGGGTCGGGTCATGTAAAACAAAAGAACATCAAACTAAATGGTTGATATGGTCCTCTTAGTAGATATGCCTTTCTAATCTCATCTCGTTGATTCACGTTATATGATTCAATCGGCTTGCGATTATAAGCATTCGAAGGAAGAGTATCCACATCAACGAATTCGGAAGATGTATAACTTTCCTCTTGAGAAATCGCGCCATAACGTCCCTACTCATGGTTCCTATCGGCTATCACAAACAAATTGATCTATAAGTTCATGGCTCCATAACATGTTACATAATGTATCAAGTATTCAAACACTAGAAATCATAATGTAAATCACACTAAAAATCATCTAAACATCATATACACCATTAAAAACAAAACCAAACATGATCATATATAACCCACCATAAAAAAGACAAAATATCACCATCATCACTAACAAAATATAAATATATAACCCACCACAAAATAAAATATCATCACTAAGATTTAGTAGTGGGCTAGTTAAAGGTATTGGGTATTTGAGTTTAGTTATTTAGGTATTAAAAGTTATATAATTTAGGTAGTGTTTTTAGAAAAATAAGAGTTTACTAAAAAAAAATTTAAAATATAAATGGATAACACTTTTTACCTAAGGGGTGCGGACAAAAAAAATTCCAAGGGGTGCGGACGGAAAATTCCAAGGGGTGCGAACGGGATTTTCGACGGAACTTAACACTAAATTTTTTTTCCCGGGGGTGCGGCCGCCCACCTTGAACAACCCTTAAGTCCGCCCCTGACCTATAGCTACGTCACGACACCAGTCATGTTACCACTTACCACCCTATAGGCCCCTAATTCGGGCACATTTGCCGGGCTTAGACTCGTCGAACCATTGAAGGTTGTCCATCCGGGTACTAAACTGGTCATGCACACTACCCTTTTTTCAAGTGTAATGACCAGTAGTACGTGTTATCTCCTTTTGATAGCTTTATAACGTAACATAATGACTCATCATGAAATAACACTTTGGATCATCATTTTAGATAGAAAAAAAGAACACGCCATGGCAAAGATCTCTTTATATTATGTATTATGAATTTGATTTTCAGACTTCAAGCATTAACTAGTAACTAGCTACATGAAAATTACAAGACACAAATCGTGTATTATTCATCAAGAAAATGTACGTTTTATTGATGATACTCGGCGAAAAAGTGATACGTGAGAGATGTTTCATGTACAATGGAAGTTTTATCCAACGTTTTATGTAATACGTCATACGTATATAAAATAATATACACGACCATGTTGTGCTACATCGGTGATTTCCTTTTAAGAAAACTATTGGGGAATAGACGTATAATGAATCTAAAAAAACGAATAGTTTGTTTTTGTAATCTGATAATCTCTCAATAATTTTGGGCCTACATTTTTGTTCCAATACAAGACTCCATTATTAACGGTGTGTATATATTTATGTTTTTGGTTTTCTTGTCACACATAAGTTTGGCTTATATTATTAAAGGTCTCGATAAACAAGTAGTGCAAGATGTTAAATAAATAGATGGGGCCAAAAAACGAGAAAAATAAGTGACTGTGTCGTGCCTTTTATTGTAACACACCTAATATAAGACATGAAACTTAAAGGACCGAGACAAAAAAAAACTAAAACAACACGGAAACAAAGTACAGAACCCTACATCTTTATGAAACATCATTAAAAGAAGCCAACTGTGGAATAATCAGGCAAAACGCGGTTTTATTCGCGAAAAGCGTTTTTTTTTTTTTTTTTTTGAAAGGTAACTGTCATTAACACAAGGCCGACCCAAGACGGGCCGCCAACAAAACAACAACAAAACTTACATATTTACAAACGAAACCCACTCTTTCCAATCTATACCTCTATATTTCGATCTATTGGAGAACCACAAAAAACCCAAAGCTTTAGACTCATGAATAATGCTATCAATTCTAATAGGAGAATTAGAAAACTTGGCGTTATTCCTAGCTCGCCAAATGCTCCAACAAACAGTAACTATGATACCTTGAATCGCGTCTTTCTTTTTTTTCGAAGCGTTGAGGTCGTTGACAAAAGAAATGAGATCCTTGAGATCGAAAGCATAGACGTTTGGAATCTTGCACCAGGAACTTATTCCTTGCCATACATTCGCTGCAATGTAACAACCAATGAAAACATGATTAGCCGTCTCGTCATCCGACTGACACATCGGGCACGGAGAATCGCCGACGCCAATATTTCTTTTCCTTAGAGCTTCAGTTGTGGGAATTTTATCCATGACCATCCTCCAGGCGTGAATATTGACTTTCGCAGGGACCCATTTACACCAGTTCATGACAAAAGAATCTTCGGTAACCGGTTCCTCTTTCGTTAGTCTTTTAACAGATTTGACCGAAAACTCGCCATCCAGATCCGCTCCCCATTTCCACTTATCAGGGATCGCCGAAAGTTGGACCCCCGAAAGGGCATTTTTCAACTGTTCAAGATTCGAAATAAGACCTGAATCGATAAGAACCGATCTCCATTGCCATTGATAATGATGCTCGGTTCCAATCTGCAGGATCCTATCGGCGACTGAACATTTCTTGTTCGAGTCGAGCCTAAACAGATCTGGAAACTTGGTTTTGAGGGGTTCGTTGAATAGCCAATTGTCCAACCAAAATGACACCTTTTCTCCATTTCCTACAGAACCGATCATATAGTTCCTTAGGTATTGACCTCCAACTTTGGAATTAATGAAGCTTTTTGCAATGTTAAGCCAAACCCCATTGGCAATTTTAAAAGGGATGCACTCCCATCCGACCCGACTCGAATGAATAGCGTCAATGACTTTTTTCGAAAGAGAGTTAACTTCCGTCTTGTATCTCCATCCCCATTTGAAGAGAAGAGTCGTGTTCATGTCAAATAATTTGTTTAAGCCCAATCCACCATTTTTCTTGTGACGAGTAACCTTGTCCCAAGCGACCCAATGTAATTTTCTTTCTTCCGACGAGCCCCCCCACAAGAATTTTTTTTATCATCGACTCTGAGGAAGCGATCACTTTCTTAAGAGCTTTATAAAGCGAGAAGTAGTAGCAAGGCAAACTCTCCATCACCGATTTTATGAGAACCACCCTTCCTCCAATAGAAAGAAGATGGGCCTTCCATTTAGCAAGCCGAGCCCGGAAAATATCACAAACCGGTTGCCAATTAGCGACATGGTTCATATTTGCACCGACCATGAGACCAAGGTACTTGAAGGGAGGACAATCCGGCTTGCAACCAAATTCATTAGCTAACCCCCCAACTTCATCCAACCCAACTCCTAATCCGTATAGATAAGATTTATCTATATTGATTTTCAAGCCCGAGCTTAAATAAAAACAACGAAGGATTCTAACGACATTCATCATATCGTTCCTTGACCATTCGCCTAACATTATCGCGTCATCCGCATAGAGGAGATGGGTGATAGACGGACCATTGCTAGCGATCTTAATACCTCTAATAATATCCGCCTCCTTCGCTTTGTCAATCATACAAGAGAGAGCCTCCATCACTACCAAGAATAAGAAAGGGGAAAGAGGATCCCCTTGCCTCATACCTTTCTCACATTTAAAGGTAAATGTTGGGGACCCATTAACCAACACCGAAGAGTTGGCCGATTTTAGAATACCCATAATCCAAAGACACCATTTATCATGAAAGCCCATCTGACGAAGTATGTTCACCAAAAAATTCCAATTAACATTATCATACGCTTTGTCAAAGTCAAGCTTGAGAATAAAGGCTTTAGATTTCTTCTTTTTGACCCAAGAGATGATCTCATTGACTATAAGAGGACCATCCAATATATACCTTCCCCTAAGAAAGGCCGATTGGGAATCAAAAATGACCCCGTCCAACACCGTCCTCATTCGGTTGGCTAAGACTTTTGAGATTACCTTACTGATCACTCCAACAAGGTTAATGGGCCTATAGTTATTGAGAGGCACCGGATCGGCCACCTTAGGAACGAGAGCTATAAAAGAAGCCCCGTTTCCTAAAGTAATATCACCGAAGTTGTGGAACCAATCAAATACTTTCGCGAAATCTTCTTTAAATAAGTCCCAATAGTGTTTAATAAACTTGAAGTTCATCCCATCCAGACCCGGGGCCCTATCCTCTCCACACTCGAAAACAGCATTTTTGATTTCTTGTCCGAAAAAGGCTCGATTAAAAAGAGACTATCCGCTTCCGAGATTTTCTTCAAGTTACTGCAAACCGATTCCGGTCGCGATGGGCATGGGTCTTTAAATTTATCCCGAAAGAAAGAAAGAACTTGTTTCTTTATAGTCGACGGTTTTGAGCACCAAGCACCATTAATATTGAGCCCGAAGATAGAATTAACCGTTTTTCTACTATTAATCGATGCATGGAAGAACTTAGAGTTCTCATCTCGCTCACAAGACCACCTCAACCGGGCTCTTTGTTTTAGATCCAAAGATTTTCTAAGATCAACTTCTTGAACTGTTTTTCTATTTTCAGCCAAGATCCATTCTTCTTCCGAAAGGTCTCTATCTTCCATTTCTCTTTCCAGGACTTCCAATTCTTCGAGGGCCAAGTTAACAGTTTCTTTCTCTTTCGCCAAGAATTTATCCCTCCATATCTTTAACCGGGATCTGATGTGAGCAAACTTCGAAGAGAGGCTCGCGTCAGGACAGCCACTTGGAACAAAACTATCCGAAGCCTCCCTAACCGCTTCATCAAACCCAACCTGCCCAATCCACGAGCTATAAACCCGAAATGGCCTGGGTCCAAAACTGAGATTAACCACTTCTAATTTAATAGGATAATGGTCAGAGTGTCTGGCGGGAAGCACTCTCACGCAAGCTGAAGGCCACGTATTAAAAAAATCCGAACATACTAGAAAACGGTCCAACTTGCTAAGTTTCCTACCATTATCCCTGATACAAGTGAATTTACGCCCGTGCATAGAATATTCTAGCAACCCATTCTCAAAAATGAAGTTATTAAAATTTTCAGCACAAACCACTTTGAAACTCGAATGTTTCCTTTCTTCCTGATTGCGGACCGCGTTAAAATGGCCAGCCAAAATCCACTGACTGTCTGAAGAGAATAGAACAGCTGAAAGATCCTCCCATAACTTTTTTTGGCCAAAACACTTTGAGGAGCGTAGACGTTAACTAAGTTCACCGGCACCCCACTACCTACCAAGGTTCCTTTAATGATCAGATAACATCTATTCTGAACAGTAGAATCAATCTTAAGAATTTTAGGATCCCACATCCAAATACGCCCCCCCCCCCCCCGAAAGACCAACGGAGGGCTCGAAGGCGAATTCAAAATTGGAGTTTCCCCAATATCCAGATAAACCCGATTTAGACAGAGACTCCACCTTAGATTCTTGTAACGTACCAGCCCCAATTTTGTGAACCAATCTAATCTCTTTGACCCAATTAGCTTTAGCTCCCCCACTTATGCCCCTGATGTTTAAAGAAAGCAAATTCATTGATAAACCACATTCATACCTTCGCCTCTAATCACCTCTTTAATCAGCTCTTTGTGGTTCTCCAGATCCACTCCAACTATGTTGGCAATTTTGATTGTTTCCGAAACCTGATCTTTATCCTGATTATCGAAGGTATCAGCCACTATTACCTCTTCCCTCTCGGACGGAACCTCACCACTTCTATCTCCCCCACCGTTAATTAAACCTATAGAGGTAGGGTCATCGTTCAGAAAAGTATCTTCCTCCTCCACCATCTGAAAATTAGCGTTCTTGCCAGGAACCTTCTTGGGCAAATAATCCTCCACACAATGGTCAACAGCAACAGTGTTAAGGTCAAAAGAAAAATCACCATCGTCCCTGGGCCTTTTTTTGGGTCTCTCCTCTGATATCGAGCAAGAGGGCCCATTCTGAGGGTGGGCCGAATTTCTGGGCCTAATCTTAACAAATCTTTTTTTGGACCTCATCACATCGCCTCCTGAATCAAAAAAGAACACGTCTTTGTTACGGGGGACCTCATCATTCAAAGAGCCAAGGGCCCCACCCAAGCATGACCTCGGCTTCGCCACCAGGGATGTAACCGAAGTGTTAAAAACCTTTTCCATATTATTTTCTCCACCACTTTGAAAATTGAAATTGGCGGCTGCATTAACTTCCTCCAGCTTCTCAGTTTCCTTGACTGACTTCTCAATTCTCGCCAGAGATTCCAACGGCGGATCAAGACCAAGGTCATCTTTCCTACTAAGAGGCTCCGATTGAACCATAGGCTCCGGCATGGAGTGCAACTGTTGTGACGATTCTTCACCAGGAATAATCACCTTACCTACAGAATCCGAAACCCAATAACAAATCTCTTCTTCTGCCCAAACTCTATAACTTTTATTCATCCACCTCAAAGTGACATGATCATGAATCCTTTCGCCATCTCCGACAAGCAGACCTATCCAACTGAAAGACAAATTAACGTCGGTCACCTCTATCTGAGACCCGTGAACAATCTTCCTGAAGTGTTCTGCAATGTTATTAATCACGTTGTTATCTGCCAAACGCATTGGGATACCTTGGACCCTAACCCAAGCCATCCTTTCGAACGGAAGAGACTGGTTGTTCCAGGGGTCTAAATTAGAGAACCAAGATTTCCAGCTAGCATAAAATTAATGTATGACTTAATGTGCGTGAAGTGTGTTATATTTTAGATGTATATTTAAGCCTTTTTTACACTTTTAGCCAAGTTTTAAATTTATAAAACACGATATTTACTAACACTAAACACACATATGGGCAAGTGCACCCATCGTGGACGTAGTATAGTGTTGGTAAGATACCGAGGTCGTCCAAGGACACAAGAGCTTTTAGTACCGGTTTATCCTCAACGTCTAATCAAATCAAAAATGTTAGAAAAGATTTTTAAACTAAGAAAATAAAAACTAACTAAATGCTGAAAAATAAAATAAAAATAAAAACAGATAGACAAGATGAATCACTTGGATCCGACTCGTGTATTAGTATAACCTTTGATTATTTTCGCACTTTTGCACTTGTTTAAGAGATTATCTTAGTTATTGTAGTAGGCCCCTCTTTTGAAGGCGACGTTACCCTCAACCCAGTAGTTTGAGTCAGCAAGGATACAATCCTAAAGGGTCGGATTATTGAAAGATAATGCATTAAGTTATTAATGCAAATTATGGTAGGCCCCTCTTTTGGAGGTGACGTTACCCTCGACTAAGTAGTCTGAGTCAGCAGGGATACAGTCCTAAATAGCCGGGTTATAGTATTAATAGTAGTTAACTTATGAGGGGGTCAAAGAGTTTGGATCCCCGCCATCCAATACCTATGGGTATTGAAGGAGATCCTACTAAATTTGACCCAGGTCCCTTGCAGGACCTCTAAACGCTGAACAAGGGCAAGACCCTTACCAAACCGTTCCCTTAACCCCCGACCAGGTAGCCAACATACCTCCATATAGACCGTGGAGATATGAATGGTGAAAATCTTTTATTTTATATAGACAGTAAAATAATGCCAAGACAATACGGACAAACGATAAGGAAAGATCACCTTCAACATAAGCAACTAGTTATTAAAGTCATTAATACAAAACCAAATAAAAAGTGCAAAAAAGATTAAAAATAAAAAGTATTATACTAAACACTTGTCTTCACCAAGTGATGTAAGAGACTTAGGCAAACATGGCCTTGATTGTCAAGAACTCTTACGATCAATCATGGATCCCGAGACGACTCACACACTCTATGATGGACAATGGATGATGGTGGTGGATGATGGTGTTGTGATGGTGGTGGGTGGTGGATGAAGTGTGAGAGAAGTGGTGTGCCAAGGGATGAGTTGAAATGAAACCAAGCACTCCTATTTATAGGCTGAACAGAAGGCTGGGCACGGCCCCGTGTCCGTTGGACACGGCCCCATGCCTGTCTGACACTCTCTCTTCATTAATTGTAATTCGCAATTACAATTAATGCGCCTGCTGTACTTTCGCCACGCCCCCGTGTTCACTGGGCACGGCCCCGTGGTGGGCAATAGAAGCTTCTATAGGTTTGTCTTTTCTGCTGCTTCTTGGGCACGGCCCCGTGCTGGCTGAGCACGGGGCGTGTTCAGTCTTCTGCCTTCTCTATTTTGCTTGGGAGGATGCTGTTGAGGGGTCGGGCAATCCACTTATGTTCCTTTTCTTGTATTTATGTTAGATTTAGCTGTCTTTTTGCTTCTTTTGTGAATTTGAGCTCATTTAATCCTGAAAATACAAAAGGAAGACAAAAACACTCTTTTTCCAACATTAGTACTTAAAAAGGGTTAGTTTTATGCCTCATTTGATGTAATTTATATGTTGCATTTTACACACATCAAATACCCCCACACTTGAATTTTTGCTTGTCCTCAAGCAAAACTCTTTAATATGTGGCTTACACTCCCAAATGGACTGGGTAGAAGAGAAGGTTTTGGCTTGTCATAGAGTGTCGGGAATCCAAGATCTTTTTGGTTTTATTTTTATTTATTTACAATCCTATTCGTTATGATTTATTTAGAACGTTTCATAGGATAAATTACTTATTTGGGCATAGCATGCCTTTTTAAAATTCCGTTTATATACAAGTTCACATACCTCACGGGAGAAATCACTCACACTCGGCCGAAGGTGTATTTTTAGTGAATCACTCGAGATCGGCATGGAACTTATCCCTACCATAGGCTTGCCAAGCAATCAATCCTCCTCCTTTTTAACTTGTTACCTTTGTAAATATCAAAAGGACTTTTTGGGTAAAGGCTTGGGCTAAAGGTGGGTAGTTGGGTTAGTGGTTAGTAGAAAAGGGCGAAAAGCGTAAAAAGCGTCGGTTTTCGTAAAACATTTTGTTTCAGTGACTTTTTTTTTATTTTTTTATTTTTTTTATTTTTAATGAAGTACTTCTTCAAACAAGCTTTTGTTTTAAGAGCTTTGTTTGTTTATTTCTAACTTCATTTTTTTAGTCACACGAAAACCGAGCTTGTTACTAAAATAAAGGGTAAAAATAAAAAGGGTTTTGGTGGGTAAAAGGGTTTTAGGGTAAAGAAAAGAAAGGTTTAGGCTCAAAGGGGTTAACTAGGGGGAGTTTTTGGGTAGGTGAAAAGAAAAATGAAAATAATGGTTTTGAAAGAAAAAGGGTTAGTCCTAATGCCTCCATCATTTACTTACTTGGATTTAAGTTGGTAAGGCCCGGGAATGAATCGTCGTGGCAACTTCTAGAGTCGTAAGAACCAAGCGGCTATTCACACAAGAAACGAAAAATGAGCAATTAGTCTAAAGATGTGTATTTATATGCTCAATAAAGGCTCAAAACTCACTTTTTTGTGGGAATGGGTTTTTCTATGTGATCAAGTATATATAATCGAATTTTAACTAAGCTTGTCATGTCGTTTCATAATTTTCTTATGTTAGTTCTTTTTATCACGACGCTATCGGTTGTAAACTTGTAAAAATATAACCTTTTTTAGAACTTGTTATTCCCAAATTAAACCAAGACAAGTAAAAAAAATGAAAAGTTTTTGAAAAAATTTGGGGTGATTAGCAGTTCCAATAGAGTTTTGTGTAAGGGTTGTTATTAGGACTTGCAAAATTTCAAGGTTTAAGCATCCCCCCACACTTAAATTACACATTGTCCTCAATGTGTCCCAAAAATAAATTTTTAGGTTGATTGAATGTGTAACATGGTGTTTCAAAGCAAAAATTAATGTTACTGGCAGTCTGGACACGGCCCCGTGGGGACCGGACACGGCCCCGTGTTCAGGTGCTAGTATCGATAATTAAGAAAAAGAAACAGAAGCCTGGACACGGGGGCGTGTCTGGTGAACACGGCCCGTGTCCAGTTACCTGAACTGGGCATTTTTCTGCAGGGGTTCAGCACGGGGCCGTGTTGGCTGGGCACGGCCCGTGTTGACCCTACTGTACGGAGAAATTGTTGACGTGTGGCCTTGTTCTTGTGCATGGGGCCATGTTTCTCATTTCCCTTATCATCCTTTACCACCACGAGTGTGTTTTATTTCTGCAAATTAAAACTAAAAGATTAAACTAAGCTAAGGATAGTTCCGCAGAATGCCTCCGTGGTGCGCCACGTTTATAAGGGTCCTTGGCTAGACCCAAAGTGAGGTTATATAATTTCTGAGTGGGATGTTTTGCATCCCATGTTGCACCGTCGGAGAGCAGCATCCAAACTCGAATCAATAACCTTCATGTAGTTTACCGGATCATCGTCCTCTATTCTCTTCCCAACCCCGAACGTTGCTTCATCATCTCCGTACCTTAAGGTGAGCGTTCCGTTATTCATGTCTACCACTGCTTGTGAAGTGGCTAGAAATGGTCTCCCAAGTATGAGGGGGACTTCGGTGTCTTCTTCCATATCAAGTATAACAAAGTCGGCCGGGTAGACAAATTTGTTCACCTTTACTAGGATATTTTCGATGACACCTTGTGGGAATTTGACGGACCGATCAGCAAGTTGTATGCTCGTTTTTGTAGGACTCGTTGTTCCTAGGTCGAGTCTTTTGAAGATTGATGAGGGCATGAGGTTAATGCTAGCCCCAAGGTCGGCTAGAGCATTACGAACGGGGGAGTCCCCGATCGAGCAAGGAATTGTGAAGCTTCCGGGATCGATTTTCTTTTGGGGGAGTTTGTTGAGTACGAGGGCGGAGCATTCTTCGCCTAAGTTAACTAACTGCAACGTTTCAATTTTCCTTTTATGAGTGAGGAAGTCCCTCATGAACTTAGAATATTTAGGCATTTGGGTTAGGACATCAATAAAAGGAATGTTGACATGCAATTGTTTTAGTAGACTTTCAAATTTTGCGAATTGCTCATTGGTCTTTTGACGAATTAACCTACCGGGGTACGGGGCTCTGACGATGGAAGGGAGTCCTTTTCTTGCAGAGGTGGTGGTGTAGTCTCCTCTGTCGGCGGTGGTGCTTCCGCAGGCCCCACGGTGCGGTTTCGTAACGTGATGAGATGAACTTGCGCTTTTGGGTTTGTTTCGGTATTACTTGGTAATGCGCCTGGTGGTCTCTCGGAAAAATTTTGGGCTAGTTGATTTAATTGTTTTTCTATGTTTTGAATACTAGCTTGTTGATTTCTAAAATTTGATTCTAATTGTAGAAATCTTTCCGAGTTTTTCTTTTCAGTGTCGGAGATGAGGCGAGATACAGTATCTTCAAGCCTTTCTCGTCCACCTTGTTGTTGAGTGAAATTTTGTGACTCATTTCTTGGTTGTTGAAAGTTTGTTCGTTGGTTTTGTTGGTTACTACTATTGCCGGGTTCTCTCTAACCAAGGTTAGGATGATTCCGCCATCCTTGGTTGTAAGTGCCCGTTGGAGGACCCGACGGCCTAGGTCTATTGTCAATGTAGCTTACCGACTCTTGTTGATCGTCCGTTTCTTTCATACAACTCCAATTTTCATGTGGCCCACCACACCCTTCACAAGCCATAACCGAGACCGTTTTTGTCATTTCCAATTTTTTTATTTTTGAAGAAAGGGCCTCGATTTGGGCTTGTAAAGAAGTGTTTTCATCAACCTTATGGGCGCCCGGGGTAATAGATTTATTGCCTCGGGGAGTGTGCCACTGGAAATTGGTTGAGCAATTTCCTCAATTTGGTTATATATTTCATGCGGGCGGCGATTACCTAAAAGTCCCCCGGAGCTAGAGTCAAGTGTCTGCCTTGTGTGTGGCAACAACCCATTATAGAAAGTGGATACTTGTTGCCATATCGCAAGGCCGTGATGTGGACACTTTCGCAATAGTTCTTTGAACCTTTCCCAAGTTTCATATAAGGATTCCCCGTCCTCTTGTGAATATGTATTAATTTCAGTCATTAATTTAGCCATTTTAGCGGGAGGGAAATACTTATATAGAAATTTTTGGGCTAGTTCATCCCAAGTGTTTACCGATCCAGCTGGGAGGGCGTTAAGCCAAGCTTTTGCTCGGTCTTTTAGTGAGAAAGGAAACATTCGAAGGCGGATGGCGTCATTTGATGCTCCATTGATCCGAAAGGTATCACATATTTCTAGGAAATTAGTAATATGAAGATGGGGATCCTCGTCCGCAAGCCCATGGAAGGTTGCGGAGTTTTGGAGCATTTGTATCAAATGCGGCCGAAGTTCGAAGTTATTGGCTTCAACATTCGGTGCATTGATAGCGGCGCCGAGGTTACCTACGGTGGGTCATAGATAATCCATGAGAGTACGTTGATCCGCCATTGGAAGTGGATTTCCCGAAACCTTCTCTTGGTTTTTGGCTTTTAGTCTTTTTCTGAGAAAGCATTCGGGTTCTTCTAGAGGTTCTTTTATGTCCTTATTAGAACTGGAGCTCATACACTACGTAGGGGTGGTGTCTGGTTCCAAGTCCTGCAATGAAAACAAAAAAGAATGCTGGTCAGAAGGTTCACCACGGCCCCGTGCTCAGTGAACACGGCCCGTGGTCGGAGTTACAGTGATTGTTTTCCAGATCCCAGTTACTGGAGAGTTGGACACGGCCCCATGTTGCACCGACACGGCCCCGTGGTCAGCCTTCTGTAACTTGGAAAACTAAAAACTGCCAGTAATAATGTTGGGCACGGCCCGTGTCCGACCAGGCACGGCCCGTGCTGAGCTCTGCAGAAGCTGAAATACTAAGAAAATCCTAAAAAAAAAATAAAGAAAAATAAAAATATGATTAAGCCGTTGATTCCTAACTTTCTTAAAATCCTTGTGTCCCCGGCAACGGCGCCAAAAACTTGATGTGCGTGAAGTGTGTTATATTTTAGATGTATATTTAAGCCCTTTTTTTACACTTTTAGCCAAGTTTTAAATTTATAAAACACGATATTTACTAACACTAAACACACATATGGGCAAGTGCACCCATCGTAGACGTAGTATAGTGTTGGTAAGATACCGAGGTCGTCCAAGGACACAAGAGCTTTTAGTACCGGTTTATCCTCAACGTCTAATCAAATCAAAAATGTTAGAAAAGATTTTTAAACTAAGAAAATAAAAACTAACTAAATGCTGAAAAATAAAATAAAAATAAAAACAGATAGACAAGATGAATCACTTGGATCCGACTCGTGTATTAGTATAACCTTTGATTATTTTCGCACTTTTGCACTTGTTTAAGAGATTATCTTAGTTATTGTAGTAGGCCCCTCTTTTGAAGGCGACACTACCCTCAACCCAGTAGTTTGAGTCAGCAAGGATACAATCCTAAAGGGTCGGATTATTGAAAGATAATGAATTAAGTTATTAATGCAAATTATGGTAGGCCCCTCTTTTGGAGGTGACGTCACCCTCGACTAAGTAGTCTGAGTCAGCAGGGATACAGTCCTAAATAGCCGGGTTATAGTATTAATACTAGTTAACTTATGAGGGGGTCAAAGAGTTTGGATCCCCGCCATCCAATACCTATGGGTATTGAAGGAGATCCTACTAAATTTGACCCAGGTCCCTTGCAGGACCTCTAAACGCTGAACAAGGGCAAGACCCTTACCAAACCGTTCCCTTAACCCCCGACCAGGTAGCCAACATACCTCCATATAGACCGTGGAGATATGAATGGTGAAAATCTTTTATTTTATATAGACAGTAAAATAATGCCAAGACAACACGGACAAACGATAAGGAAAGATCACCTTCAACATAAGCAACTAGTTATTAAAGTCATTAATACAAAACCAAATAAAAAGTGCAAAAGATTAAAAATAAAAAGTATTATACTAAACACTTGTCTTCACCAAGTGATGTAAGAGACTTAGGCAAACATGGCCTTGATTGTCAAGAACTCTTACGATCAATCTTGGATCCCGAGATGACTCACACACTCTATGATGGACAATGGATGATGGTGGTGGATGATGGTGTTGTGATGATGGTGGGTGGTGGATGAAGTGTGAGAGAGGTGGTGTGCCAAGGGATGAGTTGAAATGAAACCAAGCACTCCTATTTATAGGCTGAACAGAAGGCTGGGCACGGCCCCGTGTCCGCTGGACACGGCCCCATGCCTGTCTGACACTCTCTCTTCATTAATTGTAATTCGCAATTACAATTAATGCGCCTGCTGTACTTTCGCCACGCCCCCGTGTTCACTGGGCACGGCCCCGTGGTGGGCAATAGAAGCTTCTATAGGTTTGTCTTTTCTGCTGCTTCTTGGGCACGACCCCGTGCTGGCTGAGCATGGGCGTGTTCAGTCTTCTGCCTTCTCTATTTTGCTTGGGAGGATGCTGTTGAGGGGTCGGGCAATCCACTTACGTTCCTTTTCTTGTATTTATGTTAGATTTAGCTGTCTTTTTGCTTCTTTTGTGAATTTGAGCTCATTTAATCCTGAAAATACAAAAGGAAGACAAAAACAATCTTTTTCCAACATTAGTACTTAAAAAGGGCTAGTTTTATGCCTCATTTGATGTAATTTATATGTTGCATTTTACACACATCAGACTCGTCAGAATCAAACTTCAAGAGCATAGAGAGTCCACCCAAATAGCTTAGCGAAACCCCCGATAAACTGTTCTCAGCTAGAATGACATTGAGTTTCCTAAGGATCGTTAAATCTTTACACCTCCCCACCAAGGCACAACCAATTAGGTTACTGAATGCAAGCGTGTCGTCTGCGATATCAATAACGATGCCAGTCTCCATAACCGGGGAACTCTTATTATCTGAACGAGGAATGTCGTTCCTGAACAAGTCACTGAAAAGTTTACCTTTTCCCTGCATGGGGCCCGAGGGTTTAAGGATTGGCCTTTCCTGAGTAGAAGAAGGCCGCTCCTTGCCATAAACTTTCTCGTCTCCATGTTTCCCACCGGTAACACCGACGTTCTCCTCAGCGAATATGGCCAAGTTTGCTATCAGTTTGGACCCCCCCCCCAATCTTAGTGTCGTTGAGAGCATGCTCCATTTCCTTCACGTCCACCACATTGGCAAAACTTACGAATATTAAGATGTCAATCTTAGAAAAAGAAAAAAAAGTGACTTTTGACAAGTTAATTTGTAAGAAACGGGTGTTAACAAAGATACACTCTAATATCTTATTTTGACACCTTTTATACGGATCGTATATGGTTATACGACCCGTATATAATAATCTGACATGACAAAGGTTGTGATCAATCGTACGAGCGACAGGGCGTAAGACCAGGTGTGGTGCCCCTGTTAGGGTTTGAGGAGAGGTTGATACGGGTCGAGTCTCAGGTGGCCGATATACAAAGTTAGCCACAATGGATGTTGGAAGGGATGATAGCGATGATGACACATGCCAGCGTGGCAATCCCTCCACAACCAGGAGTTGCACATCCACCACTATCACTAGGTTCGTCGTCGCTGTAGTGAATAATATTGTATTTTGATTTAGAACATTGTATATGTTGGAAATTTAGTGAAAATAAGTTTTTCACTAAATATTTTGGAAATCAATAATATTTATATATGTGTTGTATAAATAATTATTTATGGGTTTGTGTTCAAACTATGTCCAAATAGAGCTAAGATGAATGAGATATCAAAGCTTGAAGTTGTATGTTTGGAACAAACAAAGATGAGAAAAATGGATTGAGATTTGTCACCTTGTCCCACATAGGTGGGATGACAAAACTTAAAGTGGTATATAAGGAGGAGCACTCCTTGTAAATTGATTTCTTAAAGGCAAACACTAGTGGGGACCAAAGGGTGCATCGCACCCGCACACATGCACGCGTGACATGGACTATAGGCCCAATGTGGTGCACTTTGAACTTCGCACACCGCCTTTGTATTTTTGCCCATGAGCGTGTGGTCATATACATGGCGGGTCCGCTTATGGTGCACCCTTGGGTGGCGTAGGCGGATGCCAAAGCATATCGCATGTCGTTACAACGCGAGCTCCCTAGGCGCATGGCACACATCATTGGTGCACCAGTGGGTGACTTAGGCGGATGATGGGGCGCAGGCCTCCCAGGCGCGCCAAGAATGCAAGTGGCGTACAAGTTTGGATGGCGCATGACCAGTTGGCATCCTGGTATGCATAGTGGCATCCGTGTGGCGCACGACTCCATATGGCATGGCGTGAGATCCTGGTATGCGCAGCGACTTCCAATTAGCGTGTGGCGCAAGAAGGTGTGTCTTCGCGGAAGCACAGTGCAGGTTCAACTAAGGCGCGCCTGCATGCGTGTCGGCCGGTCAAACCAGTCTACTTACTAGAGAGTTAGTGCTAGACGGTTTCCACTAATGACATAAGTTGAATGGCAGTTTTCTTTTACTACCACTTAATATCCATTTGTAGGATCGTGTCTCGACCCGAACGAGTCGTTCAGAGGAGTTTTCGTCAATTACAGGTGCGGAAAACAAGTAATCAACGTAGAAACAGCTTGCAAATCACTTTAAACACCTTTTTGTATTGATTTAACACTGATTACATCCAAATCTCGATCCGGCAGCACTTCGGTACGAGTTTTCAAGACTGTTACAAATGTTTCGCTTATGATGCTATATATAGGTGCTGAGGTTCGCTTGTTTGTACATGTCATACAAGCGAAACCTTTAGCTGACATCCAAGCGGAACAATACAATGACAGATAAGCGAAACCTTCCTATGTCACTATAAGCGAAACTATTTCCTATGATACATACAATCTCATATTTTCTCGTAAAACGTGCCCTGATCTAACAATCTAAGACTAAGACTCGATACAAGACGAAGTCGGCAGATGCATGCACCAACAGACTCCCCCTCATATGTTGACGAGTCGACTATCGAGTCATGACAATGCTGTGTCTTCACATCTTCAGTCTTGATCAGTCTCTGGGCTTCTCTCTCTCTATCTTCGTCTCTTACTCTTAAATCACCAACAAACTTCTTCTCTTGGATGTTGACATCATTTAAGATTCTCATTTCCAACATGCACTCCCCCTCAAATGTTGATTCTTTCTGTACAAAACTCTACCACAAACATAAGATTTATGACAAACATTTAAGCATATAGACAACATTTGAAACTAATCACAAAAAAATCAATCAATTTGATACTGATGTACCACTTGAAACTGTATTATTCTTCTCATCAAAACAACACACTCTCCCAAACCATCTGTTCATCATGTTTAGCACTTAGAATTTTGAAAATCTGTTTTTCAATATCAGTCATCGAAAATCTTTTTGACTTTTCAAATTTATGCTAAAACACACCAAAAATCTTTTTGTATTTTCTGAAAGATGATAACTGACACTACTTGTAAAACAAAAGAATGCAGAAATGAAATATTTACAGACAATATTTTAGTGAGTTCGTGCAAGAGGATCATATCAGTTTTGAGACAAATCACTAACACCGTTAAGCTTTAAACATTCTCAGTTCTAAACAATTTACCTAGATTGTCAGTATATCGGTCCACTTTAAATTTTCTCACAAATTTCAATCGATTCGAGATACGAAATTGATGTTTTTTTTTTAAAAAACTTAAACTTAATTGTGTATCACTCCACTCGAATATACTCCTGTATCCAGATCCCAATATTCAGTCTTACAGGTGAGTATACCACAGATGATATCTGTAAAGGGGTTATATGCGAGGGCCGTGAGAGCTCAGGTCGATACTTCCGTATACGCAGAGAGATGACGGCTTCGACTTTTGGTGGGTCCCCTTTAGAGGATCTTTTGTTACAACAGCAGCGACTATCAATTTTATTGTTTCATCATCTTGCTGGGGGCGAGCTTATATTTCAAAGCTTTTGCAGAAAGTATTATTCGGGGACTAGGTCAGTACTTCCATACAGCAGAAGTCCCGGAATAATACCCCAGATATCACTGAGTATAAAGACCTAGTATCTCAGAATACGGGACCTTTCAAACAAGATTTCGGGGGTTACCCATATATTCAAGAATAGTTACCCACGAATCAAGCAAGTTTAAGTTTAGGTTTATATCTCGTTTCAATTTACTAAATGTGCGAAAATCTACTGACACATCCACAGTAAGATTGTTTATCACATTTTTACTTTACATTTCTTTAGCATGTTGTGATAGTCCACTGATGTACTATCATTTCCTCTTTTATGCAACAAAAACTCATTTTTGATTTTATCATGTTTTTTTTTTTTTACTTTTTCAAATTTTCTAATGTTTTTGGATTTTCTGAAATTTTTCTACTCCCCCTAAAATGCAAACACATTAAAGAAAATTTGAAAACTATCTAAGTTCTTGACCCACTAGAAACATGAAAGTAAACCAAACTATACAGAAATATGACAACTGATATTAAAACACATCAAATCGCCATTCATTTGGCATAAACAATCAAAACTCCCCCTATCAACAAACTATTTTCCCATTTAGATTTCAAAACACTTAAGTTTGTTTTAATCAAAATGGTTTTTCCGGAAAATAAGTTTGATTGATTTTATCACTTGTAGGTATATCAATAACAAGTTCGGGGTTGTGGTTCATCATATTGTCTCTCAATCACTTGTAGGAAAAAGCAAGTACAAATTAATGTCCTTGATTTACCATATGCAATCAATTATATCAACTCTCCTAACCACTTGTAATTATAACCAACAAATACCACTAATAAACAAACACAAACAAACCTTTTACCGTTTGAATGATTGACGTTACCGAATTAAAACTTCAAGAAAGATGCCGATTCATGCTCCACGCTTACCAACCTGGGAGCTCCGGCAAGTCCTGAAACTTACTGTTCATAATATGTACCATCCCAGTCACAAACCATGGATGGTTCAACCTTTTCTTTCTTTATTTTCTTCTCATAAAATTCTTTAACCCCTTTGACTTTTCGATCAATCATCTTTCCAAAGATATGTTTTACCTTGGGGTTAAAGATCTTCTCAGCATCAAATTCCTGTTTATCATTATAAAATTGGTTAGAAATTTCAGTTTTACCAATTTTCTTTTTATAATTCTCAGCCCGGAGTGATGGAAAATCCTCATCATTCACACTCGGAACTGATTTTTCATTTTTTAAAACAGCTTCACATTTTGAAACAACTTGTGGCTCAACTGATTTTATGGAATCAGTTTCATCGCCAGAAGATAGCTCCTCTGATATTGACCTATCAGAATCATCGCTAGAGCTTTCACCAACCTTCTTAACAACCCATTTGTGGTTGTCAAATTTGGCTCTCTTCTTGTAAAACTTGTTCGAACTCTCACCAATTTCAAATGTAGAATCTTTAAACAATTTTGTTCTATCAATTGGTGGTTCGAACTCAACTACTTTCTCTTTGAGTTTACGAAATACTCCCTGTTTTGATTGTATTGCCTTAGAACAATCTTTGGCAATATGTCCAACAGTGTTGCATCGGAAACAGGTTCTCATATCTGTATTCTCCTCAGCCATCTTCTTTAATTCATCTTGCTTCTTTGCAAGGAACTCATTGTTTGACTGCCTCCAGAAATCTTTCTTTTCTTCTTCCTCAGATGATGTTCCTGAAACAGATGCCATTTTTGATTTAAAAACATGAACATATTTTTCATTTTTCTGTTTTTCTGTAGGAGTAAAACCAAGACCTTTCTTTTTGAAATTACCGTTATGGTTTGATTTCTTTTGAAAACCTGAACCAGAACTGTAATTCTTTTTCTTGTTTAATCTTTGTTGTACTCTTGAGGTGTATATTTTAGGTTTTTCATTAAGACATAAGTCTTTTATTTCAGAAATATTAATTTCTGTGAGTTTGAAAACCTTGTTTATCAATTCAGTTTTGACACCTCTTATTGGAAATTCCTCATCAGAATATAATTTTTCAGAATCATTCAAAGTGTATGCAACTTTGAACAATCCATCATCCAAATTAGATTTTGATAACAAAAATTTTCTATCATAAACTATTTTGTCCTGTTTTTCTGTTTGACATGGAGTGCTTGACCCAGACTTTGACTCTGACACGAACTCCGACTTTGACACCTCTATCTCATCGTTTTCTAACCCATGATCCACGACTTTCTTCATCAATTGAGACTGTTGATCAGTGTCAGACGATGTAAACACAACATCAATACTATCTGGTAGATTGACTGACGACTCCGACTCCCACTGTAAATTTGTTGCCTTTTTGACTCTTTCATCGTTTGGGTATCTTGGCAAATATCCATTTTCCAGCGGGGGTGGACACTTGTTATAACTGACACCTTGTTTCTTACCAGAATCTTTCTTGTCAGTCTTTTTCTTCGTGTCATTCTTCTTCTTTTCAGAAATCTTTTCATCAGCAATTTTTCCAGCTTCCTTCTCTTCAGTTACCTCTTCATCTTCCCATGCCTTCATACTTTCAACTGTCGGATAAATCCTGTCAATGACATAGGAAGTACATGAGTAACTTTTTAACAAACGGTTAACTCTTTCAGTTTCAATTCTTTGCAACTCAAGCTTTTGTTCCAAAGCAGCACACTTCTCAATGTAATTATTCACAACTTTCTGTTTGATCATGAATGCTCCCTGAAGTGTCTTCATTGCTGTTGCTTGTTCTTCACTTGATTGATTGTATTGATTTATGAACTTATTCAGAATATCATAAGATTCCTTTAACTGATTTATGTTATTAATCAGTTCACTGTTTTTCTTCTTGAAAATCTCACAGTTTTCACACATCACAGGAATCTGTTTAGCATTAACTTCAGCATCAACTTTAAACTTTGGAACCTCTTTCATCTTTTGCCTTTTGTTTACAGAAATATCTTCATCATCACTACTGACTGGTGTTTTTACCTTTTTCTTCTTCTTTTTAACTTTATCATCATCACTATCACTTTCAGCAATCAACTTCATATCAGCTTTGAATTTTCTTGCCCAATACTCAGTATCATCATCACTATCACTTTCAACCTTTGCCATGAAAGCAGTGTAAGCTCTAGTTTGATCAGGAATATAATCATCCCAAGTAAAATTTTCCCACCTAAAACCCTCTGGTAGCTTTTCATCTTCTTGATCAATCAAACAAGCTTTTGCATTATCTGGAATATATTTATCCCAATTGAATGACTTCTTTTCATCTTGATTAACCACACATGCTTTCTTTCCAGAATCTTCAGTTATGGGTCTTCCATGTGCAGTTTGTGCTTGATGTTGTTGTTGTTGTGATGGTGATTGAGCAACTTGATGGTAGATGGCTTTTCTGTAGTAATCATTGTTGTTGTTGAAAGGATTTTGAGCTCCACTTGCTTCGCGGTTAGTGCACTCCCTCTTGAAGTGACCTTTCTCCCTGCAACGAAAACAAGTAACTTTAGATTTGTCAAAACCCAAAGTAGAAACATTTGCGTCACGAAGATCATCTCTCCCTGTTATCTGCTTGAATTTCTCAGCTCTCCTTAGTATGCTAGCGAAACACCATTTAATGTCCATCAACTCCATCTCTTCAGCATCTATCTGGTCGTAGTCTTCTTTGGTTAACATTGGATTCCCGATACGACCTGCAACAAAACAAGTATAAGATTCCAAAAACATTCCTAATAAAGACATTTGACTTTTGGCAACTTCTTCAGAATAATCTTGATCAATTTCAAGATTTAAAACAATGTTGCACTGAAGTTTTCTCCCATTTTTCGTAGCAGAAATGTTTGGGTCAAAAGATGGAAATGATGTAAAACTTGTTTTGCTGCTTGATCCTTTAGATGAGCTTTCAGATGAATTTTTTACACTGTAGGCAGTTTCAACTTTCGGAGATAGATTTGATGATTTCTCATTCACCTCTGCTTTATAATATAACCCGATATCCTGTTCACCATCAAAATCTTTCATTCGGATAATTTTTCGTTGTTCCATTTCTTGAGCTTCTATCTTTTCAATGAACTTACCGAGTGTCAAATTGCTAAAACCTTTCTTGTTTCTTAACATCATAAGATATGTGCCCCAAGTTTCATATGGCAAAGCATCAGCAAGTTTTTCGATCAACTCTTCATTGTTTTTCTCAATACTCAATCTCTTCATGTTAGCAAGCAAATTGCAATATCTTTCGATAATCTCTCTTGTGTTTTCATTCTTTAACCCGTGAAACAGATCAAACTCTTTCTTTAGAAGCGATTTCTTGCTCTTGACCATTTCTTCACTACCACGAAACTTTGACCTTAAAGCTTTCCAAATCGAATATGAAGTTCCATTGTGTTGCAAAAGCACCATAATATCCTCTTTCACTGCTTGTTGAAGAAGACTTAGCATCATTTTCTCATCTTTGTACTTTTTTCTAGCATCAGTACTTAGATCTTTTATTGGAACAGGCTCTTCATCATCATTCATCGGTCGAACATATTTTGTCTCGACACATTCCCAAGAATCTAGGTAATTAGCTTGTACCCAATTCTCAAAACGGCCTTCCCAACCTTTAAATTCTTCTATGTTCACGAGTTTGGGTGGTTTTTGCATTGTACCCGTTTCGTTCTCAAGCATTGTATTTTGTGTAAAAGTGATCGGTGTAATCGGAGTAGCGAATGCGTTGAAAAATTCTTCGTCCATTTTCAAATTTTTAACAATTTACACAACAGTACTTATAAGCGAAACCAGAATGTTTGAAATGTTCACAAAAGCGGATCTCTGATGTGACAGAAAAGCGAACCAGAGTTGTTCACTGAAGCGGATCTAATTGGTGTTCAACCAAGCGGACCTACTTAGTCCAAATAAGCGAATCTAACTGCGAAGTGTACACAAAAGCGGAACAGATTGAACTTTTGTAGCGGAACTTCTTGATATGGTGACACAAAAGCGAAAGTAACTCTGTCCTTTGAAGCGGAACACCTGATAAAGTGTAACAAAAAGCGGAACTTACACGTTCACTTCAAGCGAAACTATGAAATGTCCGTATAAGCGGAACCTACTCGGAAGCTAATTTGACCCATTTTTAATACGAATTTTAACACCAAACTTTACAGGGTTTGTCTATATCCAATTACGCACAATCCTTGAAATTTTTTAGCCGATTTTGACCGGTGAAAATGTCTGAACTGAAGAAAGAAGGTGTAGAAGTAAGAAATCTTGACAAATTCCAGCTATTTTCTGCAGAACTCCTCCTCCTGAAGCTCTGATACCACTTGTAGGATCGTGTCTCGACTCGAACGAGTCGTTCAGAGGAGTTTTCGTCAATTACAGGTGCGGAAAACAAGTAATCAACGTAGAAATAGCTTGCAAATCACTTTAAACACCTTTTTGTATTGATTTAACACTGATTACATCCAAATCTCGATCTGGCAGCACTTCGGTACGAGTTTTCAAGACTGTTACAAATGTTTCGCTTATGATGCTATATATAGGTGCTGAGGTTCGCTTGTTTGTACATGTCATACAAGTGAAACCTTTAGCTGACATCCAAGCGGAACAATACAATGACAGATAAGCGAAACCTTCCTATGTCACTATAAGCGAAACTATTTCCTATGATACATACAATCTCCTATTTTCTCGTAAAACGTGCCCTGATCTAACAATCTAAGACTAAGACTCGATACAAGACGAAGTCTACAGATGCATGCACCAACACCATTAATTTAGAGTTTAAACCCTTTTTATTACAAGATTAATTATCTTGTTAATTACAAGATTAATGATCTTGTTTATGACAATCATTAAGAGGGTTGAATGAGTCTATGCATCTCATTATAAAATAAATATGGTTTATTCATTTGAGAATAAGAAGAAAAATAGACACAACAAATTCGTCTTTTGTTCCATGGAAATTTAGAGAGGAGCACTCTCTAAATTATTCTTTTCTCAACTTCATATTTTCCTAATTGTACGAACACCAAATTATACCCGGTGCTATCTCAGGCATGAGAGTCATCTCCGGCAGTACACATACTGTTCAGGTTGTTGTACCCTGGGAGACAGAACCGTCTGAGAGGAGGCGTGAAATCTGTTTTAAGGGAATCGTGCTGAACACGTGCCTCAACCAAAACCGTCAACAATTTTGCTTGTCTTGCAACGGAGTTTCGATCTCGTAGGTGCGGTTGAAGTTTCCAAATACATCGACTTGAATCAAGATTGGTACAATTAAATTGTATATTACATTTATTTATTCAGTTTATGTAACTGGTATTGTACTAGTCGAATTTCCCACAAATAACGAGAGTCTCGTTATTATTTATTATTTATTTGTAATATATTTTATAAAAAGTGAACCTAATTCCTACAATCTTAAAACAGACTTTCGTGAAGTTTGTTGCTACAATCTTAAATCCCTTCTCTACAAGGATTTAGGTTCACGAAAGTTAAAATATTAATTGAGATTTTGTTAAAATCTTATAAATTTTTTTGGGAAATATTTATTTAGTACAATGAGTTGGATTAATTTTGATGATTGGAGTACAATTTTTAATCCAAATACCGTGTTATAAAACCGTATAATTTGATTCATGTTTTAGAATGGGTTTTGTTAGTGTTTAGATAACACGAATTTTATACAAAATAATATGTATTTCAATATATTTTTGAAATACTAAAAGTTTCTAATGAGCATATTAGAAATATATATTTTGTAACCCCATACTAAATTAAATATTTGTAACGTTTAATTTATTTATTACAAGCATGTTAGAAAGTTTAATTGGTATATTAATATATTTTCTAATGAGTATATTAGAAAATAATTATTTAATATTTTCTAACGACCGTGTTAGAAACAATGATGTTGAAAGAATAACAACTTTTAAAACATTTATGTATTCTAACAAGCGTGTTCGAAATAATTATTTTTAAAACATCTATATGTTCTAGCGAGCGTGTTAGGAATAATGTTTTAAAAACGGTTGGAAGTTCTAACGAGCGTGTTAGAAACAATAATTTAAAGACGTTTAGATTTTCTAACGGGCATGTTAGAAAAGATTATTATTACAAATAATTGTTAACGAGCGTGTTGAAAACAATTATTTTGGATAATAATTAACCTTGTAACGGTTTCGTCTACACCATTAAATTTCTAACAAGCAAGTTAGAAATGGTTTTTTATATAAATGTTAAAACGGTTTCGTATTTGTCTATTTCTAATAAGCGTATTAGAAATAGTTTATATTATTTTGTAAACTTCAAAACAAATTTTGTAATCGTTGAGTTCAAACGAGCGTGTTAGAAACCTTTTAACGATTTGCAATTGTTAATTTCTAATGAGCGGGTTAAAACTGGGTTAACCATGATAAACTATTTAACATGATTTGTATCCATTTTATATATTTTCTAACGTGTCACACCCCCAAAATCCACCATGCGGAGTACCACCGCTTGGAGGCGTGACGTGACAAGGATCGAGCCACCAATTATACTGAACAACGTATTTAAGTAAATCAAGCCAACCACAATACGATTGGTGACCAAAAGCTAGTTAACCAAGTTTTAATTTAGACAGCGGAAGCATAAACATAAAGTTCAAAACATAAGTTCGCAGTTCATAAGTTTAAAGTCTGACACATAGGTTTAATAAGTTCATAATGATTTAAATATTAAACACTGGACTTAACTGTCCGTACACCACAACGACTCCATCCTCGTGCAAGCTCCAAGCAGTTAGCGACCTGTAAGGCATGTAACAACGAGTCAACAACAAAGTTGAGTGAGTTCACGTTTGGTTGCTTAGTTTTAAGTTTTTTTCCGAAAACGTGGTTTGTCTTTCGTTGGCGTAATTGCCGTGGGGGTTACCCCGTAGTTGAAAGAAAGTTTAACCAGTTCATTCTTTATTACCCATACCCTGTTCATGATTAGTGGGGGCTTCCCCATGTGAACTACTAGACTGTACCATATCGACCACTACGCAAGTAAGTTGTGCCCTACATCAGTGTCTATCATCACTGATGGTTTGCCATAGCCATTAGTACACGCCCGTCCGACTGGCACGGTGTGAGGTTTGTTAAACCTAATAGCGCTATTAACTAATGACCCGCTCACCATTGGCCTCGGCGATTAAGTCGATATAAAATGAGGGATTTATGATAGAGTTTTGTCTAGTAAGTTTTAAAGTTGTTGTCCTACCCAAGGTGGACGAACGTACATAGTTCTACCCAAGGAGAATACGCAGGAATAATATTGGCATCTTACCCAAGGAGGATGGCCGTACATATCCTACCCAAGGAGGATATGTAGATTAAGTTTTAAATTCTTTAACCCATTCCCAAACCACCGGGAATCCCATGCCTTAGAAAGTGTGTGAACTCACCTCGGTTTGCTCGGTTAGATTCTCAATTATAGCTAACAGTCAGAGTCGGTCAATCACGTCCTAATATAATTATCAGTTAATCATTTAGTGGTTTTCAAATAGAGCACAAAGTTCCTACACGTATCTATCACATAACATGCATTACTTTAACGGTTTATGCCCATGTAAACTCCCCATCCGTTCCCATTCACAAATAAACATACGACATTGCACATAACACTTTTATCGACGCATAACATGTTAGATCATTCACATATAACATATTCGACATTTAGACACGCAAATCACTACTTATGTGGTTTTAACTTAATTATCCGAAACTGGGCTGTTTTCGAGCATTTTAATAAAATAGTTATCTTATTTCAAAAATTCCCAACTTTTTATAGAAGATGCTAAACGACCCAAATATTATTGTGTAAAAATATGGGGATCTAATTCATCACCAATATTTTATTAAAAATCATTTTCCGGACTGCACTCAGATTTATTATTTTCTGACTGCAGCCCACGGAATAATTCACTAAAAATTCAATGTAAGTCGGATTGACGAAATTCCAGTGGGACAATTACTAATACATCAGTGTCCATCTACTGTACAGATTTCATGGGCTGATTCGACACAGAACTCAAGTTATGACTGAAAACATATCGCCAATTTTCTGCAGAAAAATGCAGCTCTAGCTGCTGTTACGGAATGATACTTTAAAAATAGTAAACGGAGTCCAAAAATTATGATTCCGGTGCCGTTAGAACCGTATTTCCTAATATCACATTTTAGACTCAAAATATCAGTTTTTTTTTTAGTTTATGACCTGTTTACAGCCAACTGAAGTTGGCTGTAAAGCTTGGACAGATTCTGTTTTCAGTCTTTAACTTCCTAGTTCGTGTCCGATTGATTCCGTTAGCATGTTTTTAGTGATTATAACAACATCAAACATCAATATTAACCAGCAAAACATCAGATAATCAACCAAGAATCATAACAACACAAGATCTACATGATTTACACTAATATTCATCCATTAACCACTTTGTTCATCATTTTAGTAGACTTTTAGTTGGTGATCTTTAGTGTTCATGATTTTCAACCGACAAAACTCTTATGAACCACTTTAGAATAGATCAAGAAGGTGTTTAGAGTCACTTACTACTAGCTCGAGGCTAGGGAAAAAACTAGTTGAAAAACGGGTGGTTAAAAGCGTCGTAGTGAGGTCCTTGGCAATCCGCAAGCACCGGGCTTCCTCGTGCGTGATCCTTCACACTTGTATGCAAGTAGAATGCCTTGAATGAAATTGAAAAAATGGATGGATGTGGGTGTGTGGTTGCAGCCGTGAGTTCAAGAGAAGGAGGGAGGAGTTGGTTTTTGTTAAGTGTGGTTATGAAGTGATAAGGTGATCCAAGAGGTTTATTTATAACCCATTTTATCTAATTACCCAAGGGATTTTGTGTCATCTTGATATAAGGCATGGGGAATTAAAATAATCAAAGTTGTAAGTGTTTGTCCCCTCTTACTAACCGAGTTCGGTTATGGGGGGGGGGGGGTTCCATGGTTGAATTCCAACTAAGTAGTTAGTGCATAGTTAGTTAATTGAAAGGCTAGACTAATTAGTAGTGTGTTATGCATTATAGCTGGTGTTAGGGTATTCGGGGACCCTAACTGGCTCAGAAAAGAAAAACATTGTCAATGACAATATTTTTATGTTCCGGGTAAAGTCCGGTTGTTCAGTTCGGTGTTGTTCTGTTAAACTGCTTAATTAATCCGTAAAGCGTCTTATATATATATTCGTAACGTTTTTAATTTCTAACACTTAAGAAATCATAACGGACTATCTAATGACTTTATAGTATACTATTAGTACGTTCACACATACATGTAAGCATAACACAGTAACTCGAGAGACGTTAAATGATTCAGCACAGTCATCAAGCACTTTAATTAACATTAATATATAGTATAGTTACATGTAATTTGAGGGTTGTCACATAACGAGCGTGTTAGAAAAGATTTGTGTCCATTTCTAACGAGCGTTTTAGAAAACGTTCATTTAAATAAACCAAAAGTGAATAAATATATTCATTTTATTTCTAACGAGCGCGTTAGAAACGGTTTACTTTATAAAAACCGAATATTTTGAATGTTGGTTAAACATTTAAATTCTAATTAGTGTATTAGAATTGGTTATCATATAAACCTCTCATTTTAACGATTGGTAATCGTTATTATCTAACAGCAGTTAGAAACGGTTTGAATATGATAAACCAATTATTAAAACGATGTGTACTCGTTTTATTTTCAAATGAGCGAGTTTGAAACTGTTTTATTAAATAAACTATTATAAGGTTTATGGTATTGATTTGTAATCAAAACATAAAAATATATAGTTTAATTTTAAAACACTTGCAAAAACGAGAAATGTTTTGAATGAATAAAACATGTCTTTGCGAATTATAAGTGATTCGATACTTCCACGAGAAGTATAATGTCTTGAACCATAAAATAGGCTTGGAAAGACTATTTTGTGAAAAAGAACTCGATGTTGTTATAGATATAATAAGTTGCTTAACTACTTGTGAGTAGTTAATTATAAACAACTTTATATATGCACAACTTGTGATTATTCAAGTTTATTGTTTCAAGATGAGGGAGTACCTCAAAACATGACATCGAACGATATAATTGCATTTATTTCGGTCAAAAGTGTTGAAGATAATAACACTTTCGCATTTGATGTGTATCCGTTTTATATTTGTCCACATTTTTTATTATAAATGGCAGACTATCGTTTGGGTTTATTTTATATAAACAAATGGTTTAAATATAATAAAAGATATGCAAGACATATATTTTTTTTATTTGGACTACTAATTTTTTTTGTCAAAATAAGAAAGGATACGTATGTTTAAAGCTGTTAGGAAACTTTATTTTTAAGTATTGAAGAAAATCAGATTCAGCCTAATCTATGAAGAAGATAAAGTCCTGAAGATCAAACAACAAGAGGAAAATCGGATAGGACAACTGAAAAGAACAACATCTACTTCAAAGAAACAGAAGCTGATCAAAGAACTAAAGAAGATTATCATAAAAGGCCATTCTGATGTTTCTGATAATATCATCAGTTTCTGGCGATTCTGATCATCAGACTTTCTGATGATTTGTTCACCAGAATTTCTGATGAAGTTGTTATCAGAAATTCTGATAAAACTCAACTTGTCTGAAAATCAGTTCTACCATGCTACAATAACCGAAGCAACTTGACATTATTGGATATCATGATGACAAAGGCAAATTGATTATTGGATTCAATGAATATGTTAAGAAGCTACTTTTTGCAGGACATATACATGAATAAACAAATGTTTATTCATGTATCCAAGCCGTCTATAAATAGAAGGCTCATCAAGCAAAGAACGATAAGTTAAGCCAAGCATTCAACAAATACAACAAAAACTCCATCGTCCTTTCACCTCATAATTCACAAGTATTCATTTGTAATATATAATAATCTTACAATCACCTTGTAAACCATTTTGTTTCCAAAGTGATATAAACTTGAAAATTCTGTAGGTCTTGTTTCTTGAAAGTCTGATTTCTATTTCCGCACACTATTTTCATATTTGTTGAAATCACTTGCCATATTACGTGAAAAGAAGTTTTTAAGTCTAAACTGGGACCAAAAATTGGTATCAGAGCAGGTTGAATAAATCATTTTCAAACGTTCAATTGCTCATCTTCTTTTTCTCTAAATATGGCAAACTTTCAAACATGGAATAATGCTTTCAACATTGGTTCAATGTCTAAACCTCCTACTTTGGTTAGAGAGGAATACCCACAATGGAAAATCAGGATGGTCAATTTCCTTAATGGACATGACCGAGCTCTGTTTCAATCCATTGAAAGGGGTCCACATGTACCAACGACTGAAATACCAGCTATTCCAGCAACTGATCAATCACCAGGAATCCCTGCCTTCCGGGCTCCCAAAGGAGAAATCCATTGGAGCCCAGAAGACAAGGATCTGGTGGCTGCAGATGAAAGGGCAAAGTCACTTTTAATAATGGCTCTCCCTAATGACATATTTTCACAAGTTGATGCATGTGCACCAGCCAAAGAAATATGTGATCAGTTGGAAAATCTTTGTGAAGGAGGGGAAAGGATGAAAAGAAACAAAAGAACAAACTATGTTTCCTCTTATGAGAGATTCAAAAGCTTACCAAATGAAAAATTATATGAAACATATCACAGATTTGCAAAACTTTTGAATGAGCTAAAGAAATTTGGGCTAATAAAATCAGATGATGAAAGGAACATAAAATTTCTGGATGCTTTACCTAGAGAATGGAGAAGTCTAACCATGACTTTGTCCTCTACCTTAGAACTAGGTAATATAAGTCTTCATGACTTATATAGCATTCTGGTCCCCAGAGAAGATGAAATATTTGAAGAATCAATTCAAAGAAGGGGGTCTATAGCTTTAATCTCAAACTCACAAAGAACACCTACCAATGATCCACAAACCTGAAACAGACAAAATCTTGAAATTTCTGATACTTCATCAGATTTTTCAGCTTTTGCTGAAGCAATTGCACTGCTCACCAAAACTTTTGAGCAGAGGTTAAGGGGAGGAGGCCAAAGATACCAAAAAAGTGATAGAGGGAGGATGGAAGAAAGATCTAGGGATGAAGGTAGATCAAAGGATAAGGGAAAGGCTGAAGTTGTATGTTACAAATGTAAACAAAAGGGTCACTATGCATCGGAGTGCAAAACCAAGAAACTGAAGGTTGTTGCATACTATGAGAAGAAGCTAGAAGAAGCAAAGAAGCAACAACAAGTCAGTTTAATAGCAGGAACAGATATATGTCTATCTGATGAAGAAGAAGAAGAGATGGCTAATTTCTGCCTCATGGCACTTTCTGATGAACTATCAAAAACATCAGAACAAAAGGTAAATTTAGATAATCTTGACCTACACAAATTAAACAAACTCATGTCAGATTTTCTAAATCTGCAAGATAAACAGAAATCAGATAGTAAAAAATTTGATGAGTTGCAGAGAACCATGAATAAAGTTATACTTGAAAACCAGTTACTGATAGAAGAAAGCTTAGATCACAACGCTAAAATTGAATTTTATAAAAAGGAAAGAAAAGATCTATACAAGAAAATTCATAATAAAGAAATTAATGTAAAGGGTTTTCAACAAGCAAAGGAATTCATTAACTTTATTGAAAAAACACCAAAGAACAGAGGTGAGGGTTTAGGGTATGTGAAAACAAGTGAAAATAAACCCACCACCTTTGTGAAAGCAACACATCAGATTTCTGTTAAATTTACATCAGAATCTGATTTTGAATCATGCAGATCAACAAGTTCTGAGAACTCTTTTGAAATCTCAAAACTCAACTTAAAAGCAAAAAAGGAGTGAATCAAAACAAAATTGTTTAACAACTCTAGAAATGATTCACTCAAGATTTCAAAATTATCCAACAATTCCATCACAAGTAGAGAAATCAGAAAATTCTGATAGTGAAACTTGTATGTGTGTTGACATTCTGAAGCTTGTTCAACACCATCTCCAAATGAAAAGTGAAAAATATGTTCATGGCTCAGCATGCAACAGATATTCTGATGAAAATTCATCAAAAGAAATAAATCTGATTAAAATCTCATCAGAAAAAGTACCCAAGCAAGTCTGGGTACCAAAAAACCCTCTAATTTTTCCATTTCAGGACCATCATGTGCAGCAGATCTGGTATTGCGATTTTAGAAGCTCCAAGCACATGACTGGGGATAGGAGCTTACTCAGTAACTTTGTTTCAAAACTGGGTAAAATGGTTAATTTTGAGAATGGAGTACAAGGGAGGATTTTGGGGTATGGATGCATAAAGTATGGGTGTTTGACCATAGAAAAAGTAGCCTATGTAGAAGGCTTAAAGTACAATCTGCTGAGTTGTGGTCAATTATGTCATAAAGGTTTTCAGGTAACCTTTTTACCAGAAAAGGATAAGACAGTCAATCTACTATTTTGATTTCAAAGAGGAAAATGAACATCCAAAATTATGTTTATTTTCAAAAATTAACAAAGGTAGTAGTTGGTTGTGGCACAAGAGATTAGCCACTTAAACTTTAAAAATTTAAGCAAATTAGCAAGCAAAGGCCTGGTAAAAAGATTACCTTTCATATCCTCAATGAAGGATAAAATTTGTGAAGCTTGTGAAATGGGCAAATCAAAAAGAAGCTCACACAAAGCAATTTCCGAATCTTCAATAACACAAAATTTGGAACTATTGCATATGGATCTTTGTGGACCCATTAGTACAGAAAGCTTTTCTGGAAAGAAGTATATACTTGTAATTGTAGATGATTTTTCCAGATACACATGGGTAGAGTTTTTAAGAAAGAAAAGTGAAACTCCTGATCTGATCATTAACTTTATCAGAAAAATTGAAAATCTGTTAAAATTAACAGTCAGAAGGATCAGATCAGACAATGGAACAGAATTTAAAAATTCAAAAATTGAGAGCTTCCTTGTAAGCAAAGGAATCTCTCATGACTTTTCTGCTCCAAGATCACCCCAACAGAATGGAGTGGTAGAAAGGAGAAATAGAACCTTAGTGGAAGCAGCTAGAACAATGCTTGCTCATGTTAAACTGCCCACTCATTTTTGGGTAGAGGCAATAGCAAATGCTTGTTTTACCCAAAACAGGTCCATAATCAACAAAAGGCACAATAAAACACCGTACAACATTATAAATGGAAGAATTCCAAGTGTAAATTTTTTGCACACATTTGGTTGTAGATGTTTTGTTTTCAATGATTTTGAAAGCCTTGAGAAATTTGACAGAAAAGCAGAGAAGGGTATTTTTCTTGGTTATTCAATGTCCTCAAAATCATATAGAATTTTTATTCTAAACAAGGACAATCAGAGAAAGTTTATATATATATCTTTTGATGATTCATCAGAAACAGAAGTTTCTGATGAATATGAAGGAAAAAAACTTTTCTGGTAAACAAGAAAAATATGAACATCTCTTTGAAATGAAAACAGAAGATTTCTTAGAACATGATCAATCTCTTACAAACAAATCAATAGATAATTCATGTGCTAACCCTGCAGAACAAATGGAAAATGTATCAGAAATCTTGAATCAGAACAATGAAAATATTTTTGACAATCAAAATTCTGATACATTCCATACAACTGAGGCAAATGTTCAGGGGGAAACTTCAAATCCATTAGAACCAACAACTTTTCACAACAAGTTGAGATGGATAAACGGACATGTTCATTCTAACATCATTGGTAATTCAGAAGATGGTGTAAGAACAAGATCTGCCACAGCACATGAATGTGCTTTTGCTGGGTTCTTAAGCAAAATAGAACCCAAGTCTGTCAAAGAAACTCTTAATGACTCAGACTGGATTCAAGCAATGAAAAAAGAGCTTGATCAATTTGAAAAGAGTAAGGTATAGGATCTGGTGCCTAAGCCAAATGACAAATCTGTCATAGGCTCAAAATGGGTATTTAGAAACAAATCAAATGAAAATGGCATAATAACCAGGAATAAGGCAAGGTTAGTGGACAAAGGTTATTGTCAACAAGAAGGCATTGACTATGATGAAACCTTTGCACCAGTGGCCAGATTAGAAGCAGTGAGAATCTTTCTTGCTTATGTTGCATCCAAAGACTTCAAAGTATATCAAATGGATGTGAAATCTGCATTCCTGAATGGTAAGATTGAGGAAGAAGTTTATGTGCATCAACCTGAAGGCTTTGTTGATCCAAAATTTCAAAACCATGTTTACAAATTAAACAAAGCCTTGTATGGTCTGAAGCAAGCTCCTTGAGCATGGTATGAAACACTTTCAAACTTCTTACTCAATTCTGGCTTCACAAAAGGTACTATTGATACAACACTTTTTCTTAAAACACACAAGGGTCACACTTTGTTAGTCCAAATATATGTTGATGACATTATATTTGGATTAACAAATGAAAATTTCTGCAAAAAGTTTCAAAAGTTAATGACCAACCATTTTGAAATGAGCATGATGGGTGCGTTAACCTTTTTCTTAGGTTTACAAGTCAAACAAATAATTGATGGAATATTTTTGAGTCAATCTAAGTATGTGAAAACAATTTTGCATAAATACACACTTGAAAATTGCTCAATTTCAAAAACTCCCATGGCAACAGGGAACAAACTTGATTCTGATAAGATAGAACATGTGTAGATATGAAAACCTATAGGGGGATGATAGGATCATTGTTATACTTAACTACAAGCAGACCAGATATTATGTTTGCTACATGCTTCCTTGCCAGATATCAATGCAATCCTAAAGAATCTCACCTAAAAACGGTACTTGGTCTCTGGTATCCTAAGGATACAAGTCTTAAACTAATTGCATACACAGATGCAGATTATGCAGGGTGCAAGATTGACAGAAAAAGCACATCTGGTGCATGTCAAATCTTGGGAGAAAAGTTGGTATGTTGGGCAAGCAAGAAACAAAACTGTGTTGCAACATCAACAGCTGAATCAGAATATGTAACAGCAGCAAGTTGCTGTTCACAAGTGCTGTGGATGCAAACTCAGCTGATTGATTATGGGGTAAATCTGACAAAGATACCCATTCTATGTGACTCAAAGAGTGCAATTGCAATTACAAAAAATCCAGTTCATCACTCCAGAACCAAGCACATAGATGTCAGATATCACTTCATAAAGGATCATGTTGAAAAAGGTAACATAGAAATGTACTTCGTTCCAACATAAAACCAAATTGCTGACATTTTTACAAAACCTCTTGATGAAAAGAGACACAATTTTCTAATCAGCAAACTTGGCATGGTTAACATAAAAGATGAGGATGTTTCAGAAAACAAAAAGTCACAACCTGAAAACCAAACTGATGGAAATCAAGGTAAAAATTCTGATAATCAAAGAATGGAACAAAAGGTTTCTGATAAAGAAATCCATCAATCTAATGGAATATCAGAAAATCTGATAAATTATCAATGAATCTGATAATTTATCAGAAAATCTGATGAATCATCAGAAAATCTGATGAATCATCAGAAATTCTGATAAACCATCAGAAACTTTGCTAAAACATCAGAATTTACACTGATAACCAGAAAATTTCATGTATCTACCATCTTTATTCATATCTCATATTTGTATAAACTCATAACCTTAAATAGTCTGTTTTTGAAATTTTTTTTTCTTTCTTGTTTAAAATTAAAAAAAATCAAAAAGGGGGAAAGTAATATTTGCATAAAGATAAATTCAAAGCCACAGCAGGGAATTCAACCGTCACAGGAAAAATTTTTGCAGTGAAACTGAATTTTTCTTATACTTCCAATGCATGCAACGTCATCTTTCATAAGGAATTAGAGAGACACGGGGGCATAAAAATGATTAGGGGCTATGGAAGTAGCCGCCTAGTTATTCAATGCTTACTCACAATGGGGGCTTCGGAAACTGCCATATCCTCCTGCAACAGATATCATCTTAAATGAAGAGAAAGAAAAGGAAATAGAAAATATTGGGTTGTTAATACCATTTATGGCATAACTATCACTTTCATTTATAAATATTAACAACTTGAGAATATCTTCTTCATCAAAACAATCTTCAGTTTAAAAACTTTCTCAGAAATTTCATTTTTAAAAAAATGGCTTCCCCAAAAGAAATGAAACCAGAACACTTTCATCTCCCTCTTCCCAAACATCACAACCTTAGACTTAGTTCTAATCTGGAAGGTCCTGCATAGGAAGATTGCAGGTATGTGTATAACATGATTAAGTAAAGTTCTTTGGGCTATGCTGTATCCACACATGTCACCATCTACCCAACACTTCTTTAAGAATTCTGGTGGAATGCTGAAACTGTCTTCAGTGGCACCACCATTTGGATAGAAAGCGAGGTGATGGGGTTCAGAATCATCCTAAAGGTGGAAAATCTCAAGGATGTTCTCCAGCTGGCTGATCATCCAAGTCACACCTCCTTTAGGAAGGAAATCATTGAAGAAACTCTGAGGAACATGGGTTATGAAACACTCAATGTTTCAAGGCAAATCAGCAAGTCTGGGTTCATACCTCCATTCCAGTACTTGGTGATACAGCTCAATGCCTGCTTCTCAAAGAAGATAGGGCAGTTCAATGAGCTGTCTTACAGGATGATGGAGGTGGTGCATGCAGTTGTACAAGAAAAATCGTACAACTTTTCTAAGTTTCTCAAGAGAGACATAGAATCAAACATGCACACCCATCAACCTTTTTTGATCTACCCTCGCTTTGTAACCAAGGTGATTACCAGACAGCTGGACTTTGGAGGGGTAACAAGCTGGTACCCAAGGGCCCAGGTGGTTTTACAAGAAAACACTCATGCTCCCTCCCTTGTTCCATCAACAAATCACAGTGGTCATATGACCTACCTCTGGTTGTATGTTAAGGGAATATACAATGAGTAGTTTTTTTTATTTAGTTGTAATTTTTTTTTTTTTGAAATAGTATATATTTGCTTTATGTTCTCTCACAAACATAACAATAGATCTAGGGGGAACTAAAATGACATTTTTGATAAAAAAAAAACAAGGAAAATCTGATGAAGTTCAAAAGAAATCTGATGGATCTGATGAAATATAAGAAATTCTGATAAGATGTCAGAAAATCTGATGATTCATCAGAAAATATGATGATTCATCAGAAAATCTGATGATAGGGGTGTTCATCGAATCGAATATCGAATTTTTGAATTATTCAAATTGAATTGTTCGAATAATTTTTATTTTTCCTTCAATTCGTATTCGATTCGAATTCGATTAAAACCTACTGAATTCGATTCGAATTCGTATAAGAATAAAAAACCCAATTCGTATTCGATTCGTATTCGATTCGTATTCGATTAAAAATTCGAATTCGGATCGAATTCGAATAAATTCGATTTAATTCGGATTCTTTAAAAACATGTAAAAAACTTTCAAAGAGAAACATAAATTTTAAGGCAGCCATAAAGCACGATATCACATTAAAAAGTTCCAAATAAAGTACAACAAGTCTAAAATTCAAAACGAGTAGTCGGGAATAACCACTCCACATTACAAGTTAATATTTTTACGCTTAGAAATCTATTGATAGATTTGTTACTTAGGTTTTAGTTATGGCCATGTAGTGGTAATTTTAATAGGGAAAAAATTTGAAAATAATTTATAGAATAGCCTAATAAAAGTTATATATGTATTATATATAAGAATAATAAGTAAAAATGTATAATTTTTATTCGAATTTCGAATCGGATCGAATTTGAAATTATAAATTCGTATTCGATTTACTTGACTCGAATTGAATCGAATCGAATTCGAATTCTTATAATCAAAATGAATTCTTGATAATCGAATCGAATTTTAACGAATTTCGAATTTTTCAAATTCGAAATGAATTCTGCACACCTCTATCTGATGATACATTAGAAAATATGTTAATACATCAGAAAAGTCTCAAGATAACCAGAAAGACTGATAAATCAACAGAAAATGAGAAGAAATATCAGGAAACATTGCTTTAAACCAGATTCAAAGAAACTTGTAACAACATAAAATTTTTATAAAAAGTTTCTGTCAAAATTAAAAATTTTTCTGGGTAATCTGTCTTCAAAAGGAATGAAACAAGCTGTATTGAAATTAAAAAATCTTTTGCACAACAACACTCCCTGAAGACCAGAACAAAGATGTGAAGTTCAGAAATGCTACATAAGTTGAATCTTCAAAACTCTACTTATTCCCTCTCATCTCAAAAAAAAAATGTTGATTCAATCTCTGAATATGAATCAAATATATGCTGATGAAGTATGTAGAAAATTCAACTCTCAAAGGTCTTATTCAAAATTTTCTGATTCACATCATCAAAAGGAACAACTTGGGAACATACACAGTTTCAAAAAGGTTTTTATTGGACCTTTTTACAATAAAAGGGTCCCACATGAAGAAAAGGTGCAAGTTGGACATTAGTGTTTATCTGCTAAATCCTTGGAATCTTCGGTTTTTCAATAAAAGATTTATATTAAATTAGAGATAAACCAAAGGTTTTCAAAAATGGTTGTTTCCTAAACGGATTAAAACATCATTAAGATGTCATAAACCACCTTAAATACAAACAACCCACGAAAAACACTCAAAGATCTCTGTCTCAAAACACTATAAATAACTCCTTTAAAAAACAGAGACATCCATCTTTAACCTTCCTCTTCAAAAGCAAAACCCTAAAAACCCTCTTTCGAAACAAAAACCTCAATTCTCCATGGATGCTATCAATATCAACATGCCACCAGTTGAACACTCTGTTCAACTCATCACTGAAGCCGAATTCCTACCATTGAAGAGCAATAATGAAGCCATGAACGACAACATTAAAAAATATGATACAAAGTGCTAAATTTTGATCGAATTTCTGACCAGATGTCCTATAGCTCAAGCTCTCACAAAGACCATAGAGGTACCAGAAAAACTTATACAACAGGTGGTGAAGACACTCAAACTCTCAAATTCAACCGAGCTCACAGCACATGTATGGGGAGACATCTTCATCACAATCTCACCAGAGAAGATAAGAGAATGTCTGGAATTACCCATCAGTCAAAATTATGATGAAGCAATGGAAAAGGAAGACATGTTTGCACAGCTTGATGCTTTGATGGGGTATAAGGTAAAGATTTCAAAAATTAGTGAATTCAAAAGAAATCAGTTGCCTGCCTTCTAGCAAGTGTTAATGGAAATTCTGAACAAGTGTTTATCATCAAAGATTAGGGGTACAGATCAGATAAATAAAAATGTTCTAACAATCATGTTCAGCCTCATAATTGGGTTGAATATTGATTTTGGAACAGAGATATTTAATATGATTAGAAAATCAATTCTGACCAACACTGGAAGGATAGATTCACATCTACCTTTTCCCAGATTTTTGTCAGTCATAATTTCTGATGCATTTTCTGAAAGGAATATGGAAATTCCTGCATCAGAAAATATGTGGAGTACAGAAATCATGAGACCTTGCATTGCTGTGGGGTCTTGGAAGTCAGATTATGATGTACCTGTTCTGTCTGAAAGTATGATGAATCTGATACCAGAGGATTCACCTTACAGAGCAGAGTATCTAAGATTGTTAAGTAAAAAGCCAGAGAATAAAGAAGTTTTTGATAGTGTGTCCCTTATGGAGCATGATGCACAAGAATCAAGTGCACCAAGAATAAAGCAACAGGGTGAATCAGAACCTCATCAAGCTGATGAAGATGTGTACATGAGTCCTGTAGCAGAAGAACATCATGCAGAAATCTCACATATGGGAGAAACAGGTGCACAACATTCTAAATTTGATATTGTTCATGATACTGAAAGTGATTCTGATGAATCAATTCAGGGAAATTATGAAATTTCACATAGAGGTACTGTTTCTGAAAAACAAGATATGAGTAAAACCAAAGACCCATTCTCTGAATCAGATTCTGAGGAGGAGAATGTAGTGGCAACAGGTGGAGATTAGTCTACTGATCAAGGAAACCTGGATGAGAAAAATAAGAGTTTCTCAACGACTCATGGAGAATCTGAAAAGGTTCAAGGATATGAGGAAAACCAGGATTTGAATAAGTCTCAATTTTCTGGTAAGGGGATAGAGAATTTGGAATATTTCAATCCTCTTAACCTTAGAATAGCAGCAAATGTGTTTTCTGCTGGTGTTATAGGTGGAACATATGTTGTTCCTCTTGTCACCCAAGAACATCAAACTATGTCAACTGAGCAACTACACAAGGAACTTGATGATATAACAGTTGTTTGTACTGGCAAGACAGCAACAGAAGAAAGGCTTGATCTGATATTGGAAGAGATCAGAAATCAAAAGTGAGACATTAAAGCCTTATCAAAAACTGTCAAAGATGTACAGAAACAAACAGAAGATAACACTGCAGCTCTCAACAAACTACAGCAGCCATCAGAAACCAAAGAAAATTCATCAGAATTTGAGAAAGCTCTCAAAGAATTGCAAGAAATCAAGACAAAGATGGCAGAGGTTGCAAGTGTAGGGGAAAGCTCAAGTTCTGGAAGAATCCTTGAAGAAATTCAGTTTCTTAGAGCCAACAACAGCAGCATGGTTGAGGCTTTTGAGAAACTGATGGTGGAATGGTCTGCACAGAAAAATCAAGACCAACTGGAGTTTCAGAGAATGAAGAAACAAGAAGAAACAAGAAGAAACAAATGCTCAAACTCTTGCTAATGTTCAACTGATAGTAAAGAGATTGCAGTACAATGTTTCCAGACTGGCAAATGTTGATTTACATGAACTGAAAGCTCCAATTTCACAAGAAGAACCAGTAGGAGAGTCAGAAACTCCTCAACAACAATTCAAGCAACCAGAAATCACTCAACAAAAACCACCCAGTCAATCAGAAGCATCAGCATCACAAAAACAGAAACAACCCATGGGGCCTCCTCCTAGTATGCCAAGATTACTCATGGGTCCTCCAACAAATATACCAAAGCCAGACAGATCAAAGGCATCAATGCAAGGAGCTATTCCAGTTGAATCATCTTCCATGGCTCTCACAGGTGAAACATAATTTAGCAAATAATTTAATGCAAAAGAGAAGAGAAGAATGGAATATGAAGTAACATCCTCAAAAAGGCCAAGAACAGTGATTGGAGAAGATGCAGATGGAAAACTCAAAGAATTCGAAGTGCTGAAAGGTGATCTTCATACAATTATGTACCCTGAAGAACACTTGAAGCATTACTACTGGAACAAACAAAAGGATGAACTAGAAAGGCCACTCTCTCCAATGAGCAGAAATATTGTTGAACTCAGAAATGAAGGAAACTAGGAAATTTTGCACAAACCTGTTACAAATCCAATAGTTTCCATTAAGAAAATTATCACTATGAATACTCTAGGAGGTGTCTTAGGTACTTATGGACAGACCAAATACACCTTGATATTCACCTGGCTGATGATATTCACCCACTGGGCTTAGTAAAGTTGAAGCAGATCATTGATAAAGATAAAAGCACTTCAGTTGTGATCAGAAGAGCTCTTGACAGCATCAAGAATGCAGGAGAAAAGTTATATCAAAGGGCTGTACTAACAAACTTTGATTTGTGTATCAACTTTGAGTATAAAAACAAGGTACTAACACGTCCTCCTAACAACACTATCCCAGCTGAAATTCCTCCCAAACAAGTAAGAACTGGAGCTATCTTTAATAAACCATAAATGTGTGTGGTTTTCAAAGATGCTCATGATGAAAAAGCTCTGTTCAGAATCAGTGAAATAAGCAGGTATTCAAATCAAACTCTGAAATATATAAAGAACTGCATGAATGAGAAACAAGAGCAGCTCAAAAAGAAGGGGAAGAACAATGAACAGCTGAGGAAGGCAATTGAAGATAGCATTGAACAATGGATGGAAGCTAGAGGTTGGTACAAAGAACTTTACAAAACAACTCAAAAGGTAATTGATTACAAGAAAAGGTTGAAACCAGGAGACAAGTTCAGAACTGGGGTGAAGATCAATTGATGAATTCATGGACTTAAATTCTGTTTTTGAAAACAATACTTTATGTTTCTGTTTATTTTGAACATTGGTTGGTTTGATTATGTTTCATGTTTTTTAATTTAGTTGTTTGGATTTCTTTTTAAGGATTGGTTGAAGTGTGTTTATGTTTGATATAGATAGTTGTTTTTCTTACAATACTTAGGGGGAAATTGTTAGGAAACTTTATTTGTAAGTATTGAAGAAAATCAGACTCGGCCTAATCTATGAAGAAGATAAAGTCCTGAAGATCAAACAACAAGAGGAAAATCGGATAGGACAACTGAAAAGAACAACATCTACTTCAAAGAAACAGAAACTGATCAAAGAACTAAAGAAGATTATCAGAAAAGGCCATTCTGATGTTTCTGATGATATTTCTGATGAAATATCATCAGTTTCTGGCGATTCTGATCATCAGACTTTCTGATGATCTGTTCACCAGAATTTCTGACAAAATTGTTATCAGAAATTCTGATAAAACTCAACTTGTCTGAAAATCAGTTCTACCCTGCTACAATAACCGAAGCAACTTGACATTATTGGATATCATGATGACAAAGACAACTTGATTATTGGATTCAATGAGTATGTTAAGAAGCTACTTTTTGCAGGACGTATACATGAATAAACAAATGTTTATTCATGTATCCAAGCCGTCTACAAATAGAAGGCTCATCAAGCAAAGAACGATAAGTTAAGCCAAGCATTCAACACATACAACAAAAATTCCATCGTCCTTTCACCTCAGAATAACAAGTATTCATTTGTAATAGATAATAATCTTACAATCACATTGTAAACCATTTTGTTTCTAAAGTGATATAAACTTAAAAATTCTGTAGGTCTTGTTTCTTGAAAGTCTGATTTCTATTTCCGCACACTATTTTCATATTTGTTGAAATCACTTGTCATATTACGTGAAAAGAAGTTTTTAAGTCTAAACTGGGACCAACAAAAGCAAAGTGTAAGAAATATAGGAGACTTTTAAATCGTAAACTAAAATTAGTTTGGAGATAAGTATAGGAGAATTTTAAATCATAAAGTAAAAGTATAATGAAAATCAATTTGAAGATAATTTAGTTATGAATTTAAATTTGAACTTATATCAATTACCATAAAATATTATATTGAACTTTAACTTACCAAAAATTTCAGTATTCCTTAGGAAATAATTGTTTTCATATTTTATAATTAAGTGATATCTCTGTATCTATACTATATAATAAAAGAAACCACTTTAGGGACACTTGTCATTATATTAGGTCATCTCTTATAGATAATTGTTATTTTAGTTTAATCTCTTCTAATTAATTATAGATAATCCTCCTACTAAATATTATTAATTTAAGAGTTAATTGCTCGGATGGTCCCTGTGGTTTCACGTTTAGTCCCCACATTTTGAAAATAGCATGTATGCTCCCTATGTTTTGTCATTTTGTTACTCGGATAGTCCCCCAACATTTACTCTGGGGAGTATCCGAGTAACAAAATGACAAACCATAGAGAGCATACCTGCTATTTTCAAACTAACTAACATCTACTCAGGGACTATCCAAGTAACAAAATGACAAACCATAGGGAGCATACCTGCTATTTTCAAAAGGTGGGGACTAAACGTGAAAAAAGTTGAAACCACAGGGACCATCCGAGCAACTAACTCTTAATTTAATATCTTATATTAAATAATATATTTGTTATTTTCTTTTGTTTGTTTAGTTTATTTAATATTAACATGAATAGATCGGATTGATTAGTTTTTTTTTTTTTTTTTTTTTTTACGGCAAAACAACATTATCGGATTGATTAGTTGATAGACCAAAATTGATGAATATATGAAATATACAATTGAATTACAAAATATATATATTGAGTAATTACATACGTAATTTCAGCATTATTATTAATATTATTATTATTATTTTTATTATTATTATTATTATTATTATTATTATTATTATTACTAGGTTAGAACCCCGTGTAATACACGGGTTAAATAAATGTAACTTTATATACTAAATAATAAAATAATATATCTTTAAAAATCTCGTTTATTACATGATTGAATAAATGTAATTTTATATATTAAATAATAAAAAAGTTATATCTTTAAGAAACCTGTGTATTGTAATGGTTGAGTAAATTTAATTTTATATATTAAATAATGAAAAAAGTTACATTTTTAAGAACCTCATGTATTGTATGAGTTGAGCACATGTAATTTTATATATCAATCAATATGTAATACATGAGGTTTTTTAAGATATAACTTTTTATTATTTGATATATAAAATTAGATTTATTTAATTCGTACAATACACGGGGTTTATTAAGGATATATATTTTTTTATTATTTAGTATAGAAAATTACATTTATTCAAATCGTGTAATGCGCATATTTTTAAAGATGTAATTTTTTTATTATTTGGTATATAAAATTACATTTATTCAACCCGTGTAATGAATGAGGTTTTTAAGGATGTATTATTTTATTATTTGGTAAACAATATTACATTTATTCAACCCGTGTAATACACGTGGTTTTAAAGATATAACTTTTTTATTTGGTATATAAAATTACACTTATTCAACCCGTACAATATGGTTCTTATATATATAACTTTTTTATTATTTAATATATAAAATTATATTTATTCAACCCGTACGATAAATGAGTTTTTTAAAGATATATTGTTTTATTATTTAGTATAAAAAATTTATTTATTCAACCCCGTGTATTACACGGGATTATAACCTAGTTAAATGTTATAGTAAAAATATAGGTAAAATGTGAGGTTATAGGAGGCGGGTGACATATGGTATTAATTGGAATTGTTTCTTTAAAGTTGGATTAGGTTATGATTTTTTACCTTACAAGATAGTATAAAAACAACTTTAGTGCATTTACAAATATATTCAACATGGATGAAATAAAACATGTGAACTGAGCCGAGCTTAAAAAAAGTTTAAACTAAGATTGTGTTTAACTAGAGGCTTTACAAGCTGTTTCATGACAAGTGAAATTTTAGTTTTAGGCAGTTTTTTCTTTAGAAAAGTAGAGTTTCACAAAAGAGAGTGACTTTCAAGGACGAAGAGATCCACAAAAAAATCGTTGATGAATGTGGGTACCAACGATAACCGATTGGAAATAAGGTTGTGGGTACTGCGATTTCCGTTGGATTAGTGATAAATCACCGATGAAATACTCAACGACATATTGCCGGCAACATCGCAATAGATGTTTTTCTGCTAGAATAACAATGGGCTTTCACTGATGAATTACTAGATGTTTCTTTGAACATTTTACTGACGCTTATTCCCCAGTAATCCGTGGGTAATTCATTTTTTGTAAAAGAATAATATTAAAAACATTATTTAAATTTTCTAGAAATAAAACTAAAAATAAATTCTTGTGATGAACTTGCCTTTGTCTTGGCTTTAGTATGTGTCCCATGATGTAACTAGTAAATTCAATCATACGGTTTAGCAAATCAGAAGATAATTAACTTATTTGTAGAAATTTGATAGCATACAACTGTAGGCCGAACATTTTTATCACATGTTTTAACCCAATAACCATTTCAACAGGATATATAATTAGGTAGGGGTCACCTGACACCAATCTATTTCGCGTATTATGTATAACGTGAAATAGAAAACTTTTGAACGACCCCAATGTGTTTTTACAATTGACCCCATTTATTTTGCTAAAAACAATATCTATTTTTTCGCCAAATACAAAAATTATATGAATATAGTTTAGTAATCAAATCTAATTACTTGATTTCAATTAATATATAATGAACTATAATCAATTAAAAGCCAATGTCTTAGTTTTAACCCAATAACCAATTACGGGCCCGTTTCTTATCAGTTAACTAATTAAGCCCATTCCAATTCTTTAACCCAAATAAAAAGAAGACTGCCAAATTTTTTTCACTTCTGAACTATCCGAAGTATACCTAATCTTGCAAAAATGATGGTGGAAACAAAGAAACATGTTGTATATTCGTTGGTTCATCATTTATTGAAATTAACATTAGTTCTACTAGTTGCAACCGGAAGTGTTGAGAAACGTTTTTTTAATGAAGAATATGAAGACAGGTTTACGTGATCGGATAGGTGATGATTTTTTGAACGGTTCTTGCATTTGTCGTATTGAAAAATAGTTCTTCTTTAATGAAACATATGAATAGCTTACCGAATCTATCAGTACGGTGCGTGTATGGTATCGGTACAATGTTGATACTCGGTAACAAATGCTTATTGGTACGGTGCGTGTATGGTATCGGTACAATGTTGATACTCGGTAACAAATGCTTATCGGTATAATACCGATACTCGATAACAAATTATTAGCCCAATAAAACCAATACATCAAGAAACTTCATGATAAATATCTCTATCCACGGACCACTCCATTCTTCAAAGCAGCATCCTTGTACAACTTTTTATCCCACTTTGGAGTTTAATCTATTTATTCTATTGTCATGATAAAAATCATACTTTCGGTCCATGGTTATTATTTTTGTAACTATAAAATCATCTCGATTTAGCCCAACAAAAACTAATGGCCCAACAAAATATTTTTCTGAAAAGCTAGAATTATTAAAAGCAACAAAAATGGATTTGGTTTGGCCCAGCCTGCCAGACCCAACCTGGAAAGACCGACATGTACCAATAGTATATCTAGTTTTGATTTTTTAAGTTTCGGGCTTGATCCGATCCGGTTTTGAACAGACTCACAACCCTAGAATCATGACACATTCTTAAGTGTACTCGGTTTAGGTTAATTAATGTCTTGACACAAAATCATTCAATTTGTCCACCCCTGTAATACCAACGTCGTAGTTATGCATAACTATCATTTGGCTGGATGGGTCTATCACGTAAACACACTTATTAAGTGGTACAAATAGGGGGATGGACGGATGGTTAAAGTTTTTTGAGTTCTGAAGAACGATGAGCACTTGGTGGATAGACTATGGAGTTCTGTAAGGTCTTGATGCTAGAAGATTTCAACCGAACAGAAGAAATTGGGATCATAAATTTGGGTAGAGGGCGACGAAGAAGAAAATTAGTATTTGTTTTTTCTTTAAGTTTAATTAAAAGGGTATAGTGTCCATTCGACGTTGAATTCATAAACGTGTTACCATTTGGCGAGCTGAATTCGTAATTTCTTTAAAAAAAAAATTATTAAAACCGCAATAACATGCATATTGCAGGGACACTTTTTATAATATTAAGTTTATCACATATGTTAAAAGAGAATGTTTAACTTTAAGAGGGTTAAGTTATTTTACAAAAACTCCTAATTGTAAGAAGTGTAAAAAAGATTTATAGAGTGACAAGTGTTTAATAACCTAAAACCTAAACCCACTACACCCCGCCCAAAACCTAAACACCCACCCCCACCCCACCCCACCACCCAAACACCTAAACTCCCCACCCCTCAAAAACCTAAAAAAAAAAAATCGTAAACACTCACCACCACCCAAAAACCTACCCCCCCCCCCCCCAAACCCACTCTCGACAAAAAAAATATGGGGCGAGGGTGGGAGGTTTAGGTTTTTGGGTGGTGGTGGGTGTTTAGGTTTTTTTTTTTTTTTTTTTTGTAGTGGGTTTTTAAATAAGGGGGTACGGTTGTGTGGAGTCGGTAAAGGTGGTCGGCACCGAACTCCATCCACCGCCATCACTTTTGCCGATATATTGTTTACCAAAATGCAGTGGCGAAGCTTGAGATTTCCAACGAGGGGTCGAAAACGTATATACCCAAAAATTTCTATAGAACCGAGGGGTCGAAAATGTATTTACCCGAAAATTTCTATACGAAAACTACATACTTTCCACTACTGAGCGAAAAGTTCGGGGGGTCGGCCGCCCCTCCCGCCCCACTTAACCTGCGCCCCTGCCGAAATGTGCACATTTTCGGTGAGGGTACACTTACTCGGTGAAGGGAGGGAAAGGGGAAGAGAAAGGGTATGTGGTGGGGTCCATTTATTCTCAACCAATCACACATTTGTTTTTAAATAGTTTACCTAAACCCCAAGTGTTTAACCACCGCCAATGTTTTTTAGCATTAGATAAACAATTGACATGACATTATATGATTGAATGATTTGAGAATTTACCTATTCAAAGTGTACACATTTGTTGTGTTTGGTTGTGTTTGGTTCAATCATTGTTCCACTTAGAAGCATTCTCCTGCATTTCCAACTACTCCATTAATTTCTTATAAAGTACATTCTAAACCTACTAAAAAATAACTTAATGGAATATATAGGTAGGAAAAGTGTGTATAAAGTACACTCTCAACCTAAAAAAAAGGAAAGAAAAACTCAATGGATTAAATAGGAAGAGTGTGTATATATATTAGCGTTGTAAACGAGCCGAGTCGAGTCGAGCTAGACCCAGCTCGAGCTCGGCTTGAACCTGATTCGAGCTGGCTCGGCTCGAGCTCGAATTTCAAATCGAGCTGAGATTTGAGGCTCGAGCTCGGTTCGATTAGAATTCGAGCTAGCTCGGCTCGGCTCGATTTAGCTCGAACTAACAAAGAACCGCAAAATTTATTACTTAAAAAGCACTTAAAAATGAATTTTTCATAGCCTAAGGGCCATAATTGCCATTTAATTTAACCGTATGGCTAAATATGTAAGTATAAATAGTTAATTCACTTTCTCCATTGTCTTTACCTACTTTTATAGGGGAGATATGAAATATAAATAGTTAATTCACTTTCTCCATTGTCTTTACCTACTTTTATAGGGGAGATACTCCCTTACTTTTTGTTTTCTAAGCGATGTGAGACAAAAAATGAAGGATATAAACCTTATCGAGCCAGCTCACGAGCCGAGCCAGGCCAAGCTCGAGCTCAGCTCGTTTACAAATCGAGCGGAGCCGAGCTGGCTCGTTTACAAACGAGCCAATTTCGAGCCGAGCTTTCTTCAAGCTTTTTTCAAGCGAGTTGCGAACCACGAGTTTTTTTAACACCCCTAATAGATATGGTTTGGTTCTCTTCAAAGCTTTAAAAAATCTAAGAATTTTGAGAACTCATAACACTAGTTATCGTACTTGATTATTTTATAGTTTTCAATTTGCTGCTATTTTGTAATTTATTTGTTGATATTTGTCTAAGAATTTAATTCTTTAAGAATTAAAAAAGGACTTAAATAGAATACTAAACATAATTATTTAAAAGTGGCTTATATATTGGCTGTTTATAATGGACGGCGATGGTTAAAGTGAAAACCACTTTTAACGCGAAAACTCGAAAACTAACTAAAAGAAACCTAAAAACACACCAATTTTTTTTTGCAATTTTTTATTAAAAATCGCTAGGTTTTATATATAAAAAAACTTTAAAAAAAATTTGTAGTGCACATGTGTAATAATTCACATTTGTAGTACACATACACATGTGCACTACAAATTTTTTTTTTATTTTTGAAAAAAAAAATTTGTATAACTAAAATAACGAAAATTAGTATGGAAAATAAAATTTTGGTATGTTTTTAGGCTTTTTTTAGTTAGTTTTCGAGTTTTCGAGTTTTCGCGTTAACTAATGTTTTTCATTTGAACCTTCCCCTATAATGGACTTGTTTGTTATATGTGTTAATTAGTTTATCATCAAAAGTTGTTTGGGGTTGGTTATGGGGTCGGTGTCTTGGATCAGTTACGATTAGATCCTATATATATATATATATATATATAGGACAAACATCCGTTAGAAATCACCCTTTATTGCGAGAACCAATGTGAACACAACAAAAAATGCCTAAAAATAGCTAAAAACACACAAAAAAAAATTTAATATTTTTTTATAAAAAAATCGCTACTTTTAGTAGCCAAAATTTTTTTTTAATTTAAAAAAAAAAAAAATTTTTTGCTACTAAAAGTAGCGATTTTAACATAAAAAATATTAAAAAAAATTAGATTTTTTTTTATTTTTTTAGATTTTTTTAGGTTTTTTTGGTGTTTAGTTTTTAGCATTTTAGCTTGGGGTGGGGGGTTAGGTTTTTTTTAGGTCTTTTGGGGGTTTTAGTTTTTAGCATTTAGCTTTGGGGTAGGGGGGGGGGGTTAGGTTTTTTTTTTTTTTTGGGGGGGGGGGGGGGGGGTTTAGGTTGTTTTGAGGGGGGGGGTTAGGTTTTTTTTAGCTATTTTAGGTTGTGATCACATAGGTTCTCGCGATTCTCGCAATAAAGGTGGTTCTCGCATGAACCTTACCCTATATATATATATATATATATGGTCAGGATTTAGAGAGAATGGTAGAAAGTGTGAGAACGGTGAGAACGCTTATGGGTCGTCCGATCGAAACAATCTTTGGACTAGATTGGCGCGGTGGCGTTTTCGTAAATAACATCAATTTTATTATGTGGGCGTGCTTCATTAAGGGTAAAAGGGTCTTTTGACTTCTCCACACAAAACGCCATCTCATGAAAACAAAACGCCAAAACAAAAATCACACACCATTCTAACTAAAAAAGCCATTAGATATAAAACGCCAAACTTAATTATAATAAAATTCCGCCTTAAAAAAACGCCAAAAAAACCTACATATACAACATCTCAGACCTTCAATTAAAAACACACACAAAACCCAAAACCCCAAACGCCATATTTAATATATACCATTCGTCTTAGAAACGCCAAAAACTCAAACATCAAATATCTTCTAAACCAATGTCTGTAACCTTTCGCTCAATGTAATGGACAAAATCCTTAACTTAAGTGAGGATATTATCCATTTCATTGAGTAAAATCTGATTGACTTATCCTCAACTTCCATCCAATTTATAACGCCAATACATACAAAAACATTATTGAGGTTTGTTGTCAATAAAGTTTAGCTGTATGGGGTGGACAACATTGTCAGTTATCTTTCTTAACTAAGGATTAACAATGTTGTCAATCACCATACAACAAAACGTTATTGATTTTAGCATGATCAAATTTAGAGTTTTAAGCTGGTTTATTTAGTGGCGTTCTTTTTCTCGGTAAAACGCCATAAAAGTTAAAAAATCAAACATCGTTCAATGGAAATTCAAGGATTGTTGGCTGAAAGGGTGTAAACTCAATAACATTTTGCTGCATTAGATGGACAAATATTATAGAAAAAGAGGCTGATTTCAGACTTTGTGCTTCCACACGGCAACAAAAAAACTACTTCGAAAAACAAAAATAAAAAAAAATCATACGAAAGTCGAAACAGCCAGTGAAGATGCTTCAAAAGAAGAAAGAGACTTGTGACAGTGAAGATTTGGAAGATCAATATATATTTTTTAATTTTCTTTTTCTGTTGATTGTTATATAATAACAACGCCATATCTAATAAAAACGCCACAAAGCCAAATGCTTGTCAAAACACCAACATGCCATAAAACGCCCCAAAAACTATCAAACCATAATAAAATTACTTTGGACAAGTATTATAAAAAACCCAAAAAATAAAATAAATAAAATAAATAAAAACCAAACTTGAAAATGTAACTAGAAACAGTAACTACAAATCAGTAAAACTGAAGAGAGGGAAAATTTATTATATTAGAATCTAAAACGCCAAACTTGAAAGATGGGACGTGTTACAGACTTCAGAGATAAAGCTTATCAAAAACAATAATTACAAACAGTAACTGAAACGACGAATACTTTATTATAATAATGCATCGCCTAACTTACGCGCCAAAAAGACATCCTATAAAATGATACGTCTCAGCAACTTCCATTTGATCAAACCAAAAAAACAAATGCCAATACTACTAAATACCACTCACTGTAAAACGCCAAAAAATTAAAAAAAATCAAAGATGGCTAATATGCTTTCTTGGATATTCAGTATTGTTCTTCGTGAAGTTTCACTGAATGAATTGTTAGCAGAGGGAAGTAACTCAGTAAGATTTTGCTGCATGAGATGGACAAAAATTCAAGAAAAAGATACTGATGACAGTCATATGTCATTTTGTATTCTTTGTTCTTGAAGAAGACTTGGATGAGGAGAAGAGATCAATGACACTGAAGAGTGGGATGATTATAAAGATGAAGATCAAGATGAAGAAAAAGCGAAAAACCCACCCACACGTCATAGATCTATGTCCCCAAAACATCCACAAAAAGCCACTTCAACAGACGAGCAGGCAAAATAATCAAACCGATGGGTTTGTTAAGTTTTACATAAAACACCATATATTTGGTGACAGTTCTTGTACTATTAAAGAAGAGAGAGACTGGTGACAGTGAAGATTGTGAAGAGAGATCCGATTAGGATTTTTAATTTATTTTCTTCGCTTCTATTTTTTTCCCTGTGGTTGTAATATAATCTTACAATTGTAAAACGCCAAGTTACCACAAACGCCAAAATGTATATAAAACATAATAGAACAATGGGCCATCTTGTTTAAAACGCCTTGAAAAAAAGTCATTCAGATAGATTTCCTGACCCCCTGGGTTCCAATGGCATACAATTCGAATAAACGCCATAAACGCCAAAATGTTAATACAATGAAACCATTAAACGCCTTTAATTATTGAATTTGGTTAACGCCAAAAATCTTAAACCCCAAAAATAAAACAATATTGTGAAAAACAGAACTGGAAAAGAAGAAAATAAAAGGACAAAAAAAGCCCCTCCGCCCTTCTCTATGCAGCGAGACACGTGTTGTGCCAGGATGCGTTCTCACACTTTTGAGCGTTTTCTCCTGATCTCGTATATATATACGGGGTCGTTAAAATGTAAACAACCCCTAGTTACGAGAACCACGAGAACCACTCTCCACCAATCAGATAATGACAACCAAAAGGGTAATATAGTCATTTAATCAAAACCATCAAATCATCTTTCTCTTCTCATTAAAGTCTCTTTTTAAAGGCTTTTCAATTTCTCTGTCTTCACATTTCTCTCTACTCTTTTTGTTATTTTGTAAAAAATGTAAAAAAGTTTAAAACCATAAAAAAAATTTCGTAAAAAATGTAAAAAAGTTTAAAAATGTGTGTGTAAAAAAAGGTTTTTGTAAAAAAAAGGTTAAAACCATAAAAAAGTTTTTGTATAAATTTTTGTCTTTTGTAAAAAAAAGTTTTTATGAGAAAAAAATTATAAAAAAAAATTTGGTAAAAAACTTTTTGTAAAAAAAAGTTTAAAACTGTAAAGAAACATTTTTGTAAAAAAAATAAAAAAGTTTAAAAACATGTGTGTAAAAAAAAGGTTTTTTTTTTAAAAAAAAGGTTAAAACCGTAAAAAAAATTTCATATAAATTTTTGTTCTTCATTAAAAAGTTTTTGTAAAAAAAATTGTAAAGAAGTTTGTTTGTAAAAAAGTTTTTTGTAAAAAGAAAGTTTAAAAAAATAAAAAAGTTTAAAACCGTAAAAAAGGTTTAAAAACATGTGTGTAAAAAACGGCGGGTAAATACGGGGCAAAAAAACGGGGCGCAAAAAACGACGCATAAAAAAATCAGCACGTAAAAAACGGGGTGTAAAAAACGGCGCATAAAAACGGAGCGTAAAAAACGGCTCGTAAAAAAACCGGGTGATAAAACGACGCGTAAATACGGGGCGTGAATACGGGGGCGTAAAAAACAACGCGTTAAAAAACGGCACGTAAAACCGGGCGTAAAAAACGGCGCGTAAAACCGGGCGTAAAAACGGCGCGTAAAACCGCGCGTAAAAACGACGCGTAAAAACGGCTCGTAAAAAAACTCGTAAAAACGTTTTTTGTAAAAAAAATCCTGACAAAAATTGTTTTTGTAAAAATATCAGATTTTAAAATGTTTTTTAATTAAAAAAAATCTGATTTTAATAAAAAACAATTAATTTAATAAGACAAAAGTGTAATAAAAAACAATATATACAATAAGACAAAACAAACTAATTTACTAAACTGTCATTTTGACATTAAAATATTAAAAACATAATAAGACAAAAACAATTTAATATTGTTTTTGTAACTTTTAATCTCATCCATCCATCTTCAAAGATCAATGTTTGGAAAGTGGTTCTCGTGGTTCTCTTAACTTGGGGTGGTTTTCATTTTAGCGGCCCTATATATATATATAGAGGAGGAGTTGGGTAGAAAGTGGATTTTTCCTATAAAGTCTAGGAAGCAATCAGAATGCGACAAGTGACATTGAAGGATTTTAACTAGAAGGGCAATTATGTACTTTCACAATCTATTTTTATTTAGGATATTATCTTCAATAACTAACTATCCATGTTCACGAATGAAACCGATTTCCTCCATAATTTTCGGAATTTTTTGTTTTCGAATTCTGATCTCACGTAAATATCAATCATTCCTTTGTTTTCTTGCTCACAAGATTCATCGCTGATCATTAAACTTTATCTGGAATCTATCAGCATGTTCTTGGTACTGTGTTTTAACAGTTAGAGGGTTAAAGTCAATGTTTTTATAGATCCCATAATATGAATGATGTTTGGTAACGTTGGATGATTTCTTGACATTGTGTTTAACAGCAAGCAGATTAATACCATTGTGTTTTAGCATTCATGCTGGTAATGCTGGAGGATTTCTTGACATTATGTTTTAACAGCAAGCAGATTAACACAGTTATGTTTTAGCATTCATGTTGGTAATGCTGGAGGATTTCTTGACGTTGTGTTTTACCATCTATGCTGGTAATGCTGGAGGATTTCTTGACATTGTGTTTTAACAGCAAACAGATTAATACAGTTGTGTTTTAGCATTCATGTTGGTAATGCCGGAGGATTTCTTGACGCTGTGTTTTACCATCCATGCTGGTAATGCTGGAGGATTTCTTGACATTGTGTTTTAACAGCCAGCAATTTAATACCGTTGTGTTTTAGCATTCATGCTGGTAATGCTGGAGGATTTCTTGACGTTGTGTTTTACCATTCATGCTGTTACGATGGGTGACATTTGTCACGATGTGTTTTCTTGATGTTGTGTTTCTTCATGAAGGATAGAAGGAAGAGAGAGAAACGAGAGAAAGGGAGAGAGCGAGAGAAAAAAATCGCAAGAAATGTGAGTTGGTTTATGGAATGACAGTTATTTCCATATTTAAAACAACCTAAATAACATATCTACCCCTAATTAATTAACTAATACTATTTTTAAGAAACACATATTACCAAAATGCCACCAAGATGATCTCAACCATTAAACACACCCATTGGATGGCCCAGATCGCTTCCTAGGCTTTCTAGGAAAAATACACTTTCCGCAGGATCCCCACTCTATATATATATGGTGGGGTTCTAGAGGGAACACTAGTGTATTTGTGAACTGAGTGAACAAATCCTGGCCATTGATTTACACACGTGTATGGCTAAGAATTCATCATCAAATCGTAAAATACACAAATGTATTTCATCATCAAATCCTGGCCATAGATCTACACACGTGTATGGGCAGGATTAGTTCGCTCAGTTCGTAAATATACTAGTGTTCACTCTTGAACCTAATCATATATATATATATATATATAGGGGAGGGATCTCTTTCGTTATTTTTTATTTGGTAAATTTCTACTTCTACCTTTACAGTTCTATGTGTTTGCATGTCGTTCGTTTTAGAGCTGGGGATCTCTCTAGAAGCAGCCTCTCCATCCAAAAGGATAGGCAAGGTTTGCCTACATCCCACCCTCCCCATACCCTACCAGTAGCTTTTGTTGTTTGTGGGATTTAATAGGTACGATTGTTGTTGTTATATAGGGGAGGGATCTGGGCAAAACGCCTAAAACTGTGAAAACGGTGATAACGATTTTCAGCCACAAGATCTTTCTGATTTGTGGCTGGGATTGATGTAGTGGCGTTTTTGTAAATATCTATAAGTTTAGAACGTGAGCGGGCTTCATTAAGGGTAAAAAGGTAAATTGCCCATCAATAAAACGCCAAAACGCCAAAAATGCCACTTCTGACGTATTAATTATAAAGCATCTGAAACGCCAGAGATATTATTGTACTAATGAAAAAAGTAAAACAAAACACCAAAACCGCCAGAGACTTTAATGCTTTTGTGACACCCCGCGAAAACACTTAGTTTATTCAGTAACCGCATACCAAATTTCGGGACGAAATTTCTTTCAACTTGGGGATAATGTGACAACTCGTACGTTTCACCTTGTACCTTTTTCTTTTACGTTTCACCGTACGTTATAACTATGAGTATTTAATAAAACTATATGAATATATGTTTGAATATTGTGAGAGGTATTAATATAAAGAAATTATTAACATTAAAATTTGTGTTGACCGCACACTCTAATCAGTCACGCATTGGAAATAAATAGGTGCAACCGCACACCCCTAATTGTCGCACACATTAATTGGTTGTGCGTTCACTTTGACCGCACACCCTAATTCCCCAAGTCCATTAACAAACCCTAAATAGACCGCACATGGGAGTGTGCGTAATCCCAGATGTGAGTATAAATACACATGCTGCCTAAAAACCTAAAAACTTTCCAATCATTTGTGACAGCAACCATTTGTCTCTTCACAAACATTCCTTTCCCCTTCTCCAAGAAACATTCTTCCCTCTCAAATCCTTTGAAGATTCAAGACAATCATCAACAATTGTTCATCATCAAAGCTTCTTCCTTTCTTAAAGATCTTCTTATTTTCCCGCACACTCTTCTTTCTATTCTTGTTCCAGGTTAGTATCCACACTGTTTGATGAGTATGTTGTTTGTAAATTGTGTTTCCTTGTCTATTTGATGATCTATGGTAACTACTCATGCTAGTAAAATATTAGATCTGAGTTTATGAAATGATTTTGATGTTAAACTGACTTGGAAACCTTCATACTATGAAAGATGAACTAGGGTTTTTGTATGTTACAAAGTGTTATAGATCTCGTGTGCTATGATGTTTACAAACCGTTCAAATGATCACATTTAGAAAATGTTTGTGAAAGATTTATTAAAATGATGATGATGATGATGTGTGTGTTAGGATATACAACATTTGTTCGAATGATTATGTTTAGATATTGTTAGGAATGTTATGGTATGATTCACAGTTTCATTGATGAAGTGGTTTAATGATGATTTATGAATGATGTTAAAAAGATTAGGGTTTTAGATATGTTTACAAAATGAACTCGTATGATGAAAGTGATGATTAATATACATGAGTTGATCAAATAATTAGGTGATAACTGGTACATAAATCTGCTTGTGTCCGATGAAGAGAACGTTGGGTCTTTAGGATGAATGTTGTAAACTTGACTTGGTTTGATTTGAAAAATTGAAAAGAAAATTGTTTGGTTGAATCTGGTCACACACTACTACGCTGTTCAAACTGGACTGCGTAATGTACCACGGGAACATGCTAAGTCGCACACCTGACAAGCCGCACACTCTTGTGGTACAACATTCGCAGCATATTGTACAAACAAATTATGCAAGCCGCACACAGTGGTCGCACACATATGACTGTACAATTCTTGGTGCATAGGGTACAAATGATCTAAGTTGGGTCGCACACTCAGAGGGATCACACATTCCTTATGTACAAGTCACTGTTGCACAGTGTACGACCATCTTATGCATGACCGCACACTTGTTAGTAGGTTGCACACTTCCGTGTGGACTACACACTGACAAGTGGGACGCACATTGATATGTATTGGCCTGTATTCCAAGTGGGTCGCACACTCTCAGTGGGCTGCACACTATAATAGCCCAAGTCTATATAAATCCGTACACGAATACTGTACACTTTGGTCTATGTTTAACTGATATGATGCCTGTGAATGTATTCATGATTGGTATAATACATGATAGAGTTACTTGTCCACTACTTATTAAATACATATAGAGAATGTGTGATTACTTGTATATGGTCCTATATTGGTAACCATAATAGGACGTGGTTGACCAACTTAGGACAAATACTTTATCTACCGAGCAAAGCAAAGGTGAGTTCACACTAACACTAAAAGCATGTATTCTCGGTGGATTGGGAACCTAATATTTCGGGGGAACGGAATAGTAATTAAACGATATCTATAATTAATGTCTCTAGCAAACTAAACGAAACTCTATCATGAAAGTCCCCTACACTTATACTGATTCGTCGCCTGGCATGGCGAACGGGATATTAGTTGATAGCGCTTTTAGGTTTGACGGACCTCACACCAGGCCTTTTGAGGACGGATGTGAACTAGTATGCCTTAAAACCGATCAATGATGATAGACATTGATCTGGGGCAAACAACACTATAGTCTCAGTTTCGGTACCACACAGTTTAGTAGCTTAAAGATGGGGTAGCTCACCATGGCATGTTTTATAACTTGGTAATGGAATAATTAATGTTTTTGGGATAAAACAAATAAACCTTTTTAAACCGTGAACTCGCCAACTTTATGTTAACATTCTAATGTATGCTTGCAGGTCCTTAGCTGCTACGCTGGAGTCTGCTCGGAGGAGTGTAGTGGTTGTCTAGAACCCTTGTTGCGTTCTAATTTTGGAAACTTATGTTTTAAAACTATTAATGGGATTTTGTACTTAAGGCTTCTGTAACACCCCAAAAATGAAAAACACGATAAATAATAATAAACTTAATATGATTAAGGATTTATGGTAATATGGTAGTTAAATGTGGGTTTTAAGATTAAGAGTTACAATTAACAAACTTCGAGGGGGAAATATGAAAATTATCAAATTAGTGAGGTTTAGTTGTGACTAAACCACAAACACACACACACTGTACGTGTGTGGATCGATCAGGAGCAAAGGAAAACAAGGGTTTACCCTTGTTCTCACCAAATTCACCAAATTGACAAGGAAAAATCGATGTTTATCAGTTGCATATAGTAAAATTTCGATCATCTAAGCATACCCAGTGAAGTGGTAAGTCGAATTTCTGGATTTGGTGAATTATAGAAAAAGGGTTTCGACCCAATCATGAATTCGTGATATGATTTGTGTTATTTAGATGTTAAGAATACTCCCTAGAGTAGAAATCATGCTTGATTTTGGGTAATTGAAAGAAAACTCTATAAACCCACCTTGTGAAATTGTGTTATGAATAGGAAGATTATAGGGATTATGATTATATGTAATTTTGATATGTAATTCCGCTTGTAGTACCTGAGTGCTAGATAAATTGATGTAGACTAAAGGAATTGTAAGAACTAGATTGATTAGTGATGACATATAGGATGAAATAGCAAGTCATGCTTTAAATGCTTGTACCTTATGCTTTATTGTAACACCTCGTAAAATCACGTCCAATGATGTATTGACACGTGTAATAAACCCTAATGAAGTCAAATAGTAAATTTGAGGAACTAATTTTTCGAAAAATTGAAAAACTTTGATTATGAAAGGACTGGAAGTGTTAACATGCCTAAAATAAGTTTCTTACGATGTTTATATTCACAAATGTGCCACTTGAGGATTAAGTGTAGCCGTTTGCAAAATTAATTGAAAGTTTGCGCAATAAAGGGTTAAAAGCGTCAACATGTTAATTCTTACCTCTGAGTGACCTTCTAACAAACCGGGAGCTTAATAATATTTAATTATACTCTCGGGAATGCCAAATAATGGCCATCTAAGGTTTTTATGCCTATAAGTAAAGTTACGCGCAACTTTGCAAGTTAAAGGGGCTAAAAGTGTCAATATGTTTATTTAATACCTCTGAATGACCATTTAGCGAATCCGAAGCATCGTGATATTTAATAATACTTTCAAGAATGTCTAATATGGATTAGATGAAGCTTCAATACTATTAAATGATGAAATGCGCAAGTTTGCGCAATAGAGGGACCTAAAGCGTCAACTTTTGAATCTATGCCTTTCGGTGACCATCTAAGCGAGCGAGAGCGTATTAATATTTAAGTATATGCTTGGGAAGGATAAATATGGGCCATGGAAGGCTTGTATAACATTAATCGGCAATTCGCGCTACTTTGCGCAATTTAAGGACTATTTGCGTCAAACTGCAAAAGTATGTCGATTCGTACGGTAACGGACCTTCCGGAAATTTTCCATAAGTTAAACATGCCCTAATTATCATTTCTATAGTTTAGATATAGGCTTAGAGGTGTTTGGTGCGCAAAAATAAACTTTCAAGTCCACCAGGGACTAAAAGTGTCAAAAAGTGCACAAGTTTGCATTTTCGCGCATATCTCACAATCTGAATATCTCCGGACACCCAAAAATTTATGTAAGCACTAAAATATTTTATTTTAGTGATCGCCTTGTTAAAATTCCTTTCGTCGCGTCGTTTGGTTAGTTTTTAGCGTCCGTTCGTGTTTCGTCGTAAATAGACAAACAACGTGACCGTACGGCCAAACGAACCGACATCCGACATGTTTTTGAACATGTTTCATGTCCCCTATGTTTAAACTTCATGATGGAGCCTTAAATTGAGGTTAACGGGCCTTAAACATGCCTTAAATGACCTTAAAGATCACATGGACCATTTCTGCCAATTCTGGAACTGTGTTTGCTGTTATAAACCTGCAGGTGGCCCACGTACAGGCCTGGGTATTCTCAGGCGGGCCGCATGAGTTCATCAGAAGTGGAAAACAGCTATTAACAGCCTGTTCGTTGCTGTTTTCATGACCAAACTGGTTTCTAATACCACAAGATCGATACTAGAGGCTGCCCATAGTATGTTAAAACCACCCGACACCTGTTGTGATTCGATTCGTTCCAAGAATCCTATCGAACACCACATATCCTTCATTTTTATAAATTTTTGCAACCTTCAAACACTCAAACATGTTCCAATCCGATTTGCACAACCATCTTGGATCTTTCTGGTGTTCTTGATCTTTCATTCAGTAATTGTAAGTATTCCAATCATGTTTTGATTCTTGTTCATAGTTTAATTTGGCCAAGAACACTATATTTTGACTTCTGTTTGACTTTCTGATTTGATCATGAATTGATCAGCAAAAAGTCCAATTGAATCTTGTTTTATGATGGTAATCAAGTTGGTTATAATCCATTAGGATCATGCTTTCTGATTTCCACGAATTCTAGTCTATTTGATAAGTCAAAGTTAGTAATCTAAAAGTCAAACTGGTTAGATTCTTAAATTAATCAAAACTGATAATATAGAGGTTATGGATCATGTTTTGTCACTTAAATAATTTGGTAAATGTTACAAGAACATGTCAAACTGATCACTTTGGTGAAATTGCTTGTTTTGAATCAAAAGTCTAACAGTTTGACTAATGCTTTGACTCTCAAATCTGACCTGATTAACCTTGTTTAAGATCTGCCTTAGAGCTCATTTTGGACCAGGTTTCATATCAGTATGACTCTCTGAGATTTTACAACTTGGTTCAATACTTATCCGATTCATATGCATGTTTCCGATTTATGCTTAAATGTTGACTATTATGCCCTTTTGACTATAAAACGTGATTTTTGAGAAAGTGAAAGAGTAGAAACATTTTTTGCTGATTTATAAACATGCACCTAAAATTTGATATCAGTTTGAGGTCTAGATTAAGAGTTATGCTCAATATCGTAATTTGAAAGCTTTATGTTACTTAAACGGCGTAATTAGCATATAACCTATTTAAACCCACTTTTGATATCAAACTTTTTACCCACTGATGTTATATAATATTTTGGGATTTTTAAAGATTTTTATTTAATTTTTGGCTGATCATATCATAGGTCTCTAAGTTTAATTCGGTAAATACCGATTTTGCCCTTTTAAGCCATAAAATGAGTTTTACAAATCCTTTTGACCCCAAACCTTTTTTCTACTGATTTTATTTGATAAATAAAATATTTTGAGCATTCTGGAAATATAAAAATATCAGCTTTCTATTAAAAACCCGGAAACGGCTCTAAATAGCCTTTTTAAGCGTTTTTAACGCTTAGTATGTACTATAACCATATTAAACATATAAGGTTAATACCTACTGATGTTTTTAGTATATTTTGAGATAATAATAGTAAGTAAAAGTTTTTGAACTCAGGTTTCCAGTTTTGACCTTTTAAGCCCTTGTGAAATTACCAAAATACCTCTAAGGTGCATAGTTTGGTTTTAAATGATAAGTTTCACATATGGGTCATACCCTACTGTTATAATATGTTAAAATTAGTATACCTACTGTATAAATCAGACCCGTGACTCAGATTTACAAATAAACTCTTTTAATAATCTTTTAAATGACCAAAATGCCCTTACGAGGCATAATGTGAGTTAATATCCGATTTGGGCACAATAGAAAATATCTTACGGATATTATAACATAATTAAGGCATATTAAATCAGGGAACATGCATGTGACTCTTATGGTTACCCGTAACGCCCTTTTCGCGTTCGGTTCGGTTTATGTAACTAGTTTGCATAAATTAGCCGAAACGGGTCAAACATTATCATTTTTGTCTCAAAATCCAGAATGTATTTAGCATACCCATATTATACAAGTATTCAAACTTGTCGGGTCTAAATCACGTTCTATCCGGTCTTCGCTTAACCGTGCGTTTGAACCGTATCGTCCTTAAAACTAACCGGTCTAAGCTTAGGCTTAAATAAAGATCCGTTAGGAATCTAATAGGTTATTATAAACCTTCGTTCCAGATTTAGGAGCCCAGTAAAAGCTATATGTACTTGCTTGGTGGTATACGGCTGGGATTGAATTTATATTTAGCTCAGGTAAATACTTTTAACTTATTTTCCCTATACGGGCTTGGGTTACGGTATATAGAATACCGCTTGATCGAGCATCAAATCTTACATCCTTGGGTGGTTAATTGAATAATTTGATCGGCTCGTTTAAACAGTCTTGTTTACTTTAAGCCTTTGGGGGATTAATGACCATGTCCCGGATATCCTTGGCATCATCTTACGAGATGGCCACGACCAGAGCACGAGGTGTAGGCGTACACCTGTCAGTGTATAACTCATTATTGTGGTGTGTCTATTGATCTTTAACCCGGACAAGATCCGGGCTACTGAACGCACAAGTAACATGTAATTCGTTCACAAGATTATAATATTAAATAATTATCCCAAGTTATAAAATGTTTTGTGCCACGTGCATTCAAACCAATTTTCAACCCTTTTCAAAATGAGTCAGTTAAATTGTATTTACCAGTGTAAACTGACGTATTTTCCAAAAGGTTAAGTGCAGGTACTACACGTAATAGGCTGGCTGTCTTCTAGCGTCCACAATAAGTCTCGCAAGCTTGGATGCCTTAAAGTCTGTAGAACAAATGTTTCATTTTTTTTTATCCGCCTGTGGATCCTTTACATTCCGTCTGTAATACTTGATATTACTTTATATCGGTTTGTAATATATTTATCTTTTGCTTCCGCTGTGCATTTAAATATTGTGTTGTTTGACTATGATGATGTCAACTACGTCACGGTACTCCCCACCGGGCCCACCGGAGACACGTGGAAATTTGGGGTGTGACAGGTTGGTATCAGAGCCAACATTGAGTGAATTAAACACTAGCTTCTTGTGTTTAATCTCAATGACACGATAGCACATTCTTTAACCTTCCGAGTCTAGACTTAACATAGGAATACTCTCGACTCTACTCAGAGGATTGTTACTTTCAATTATATATATTTTAACATGTCTCCAAGCAGGAGCTGTAGTGAAATTTCTCCCCATTTGAAGCCTAGGAAAGGTCGAGCTTCGTATTGTGACTAGGATTAATGTACAACCGAGAAGAAGGCATTCAGAAATAAAATAAAGAAGAAACTCGTTTTGCTGAAGTTCGTTTCCTTAGTAATTCCTTGGAAGGACATTCTTATCTTTCCGTCTCTTTGAGGACAACATCATTTCTTTTAAGTCCCTTTTAGGGCAATTCAGTATTTTTAGAATCATTGGAATGCTTTATCAAAATTTCATTCATTCAATATATATGAATATAATATATGAAATAAATTAAAATAACATTCCTTTTGCAAGATCTACCATTATAATAAAATGGCAAAATCTAAAAGGACAAGACCTAGCCTCGTGTCATATTAAGACCCGGCCAAGATGGCAATTCCTCAATTTAGATTCAGATCCTTATCAACATTTCAATTTAAAATTTGTTCTGCGTTAATTATAAACTAAGAATCTTAAGAGTGAAACCTAGCCTTCGGGTCAATTATAAGACCGGGCCAAGATGGTAAGACCTGTTTAAAAGATTCGTATCCCTGTTAACATCTGAAAACATGTTAACACTCCTGGCAGACATGATCCATTAAAATCACACACGTCACTTTTATATAAAAGGATCTTTCTGAAGATTCCTAACCCAATCTTATGATCTCTGAATCATGGGTTTAGGTCATCAATTAAGATGATCATATTTTTACCATACGTGGTAATATAGTACCTACGGGTCCTGCTTATTTCCATATGAGCCAAAAGACAGTGGTAGCGATGACTCCCTGTCAGAGAAAGGTAATGAACTAGGTTCAAACCTTCATGTTTTAATTCTCTGAAATCATAACTTATAAATTAAATTGTCCATGTGACTAGGCCTTTTGTGCCACAAATAAAACTGTTAATGTTTTATAATTAGGATAAATTATTATAGAAATCTTAAATATGATTGATAAATTAACCAAATATGGTCTCTGCTTACCATGATTAATGATTTTCCCTAAGGGGCAATCCCGTAATAAACATCCCTTATAAGGGAAGTGCCTACGGGCTATAGTTAATGTCGTATAAGACTAAAGGCAGTGGTAGCCTACAGCTCCCTGTCAGGGAAAGGTAATGAACTTTGATTCAAACCTTAATGCCACGATTCTCTGAAATCATGGCTTATAAACCTAACTTATCTACGCGACTAGGCCATTTATGCTATTATTAACTTATAAATTAGGGTTTATGACAAAAATCCTGAATAAAATAAATATCCTTCCTTCCCTGTCAGTATGCATTTTAAAAAGAATCTTAAAGGTGAGACCTAGCCTACGTGGCCAAGATGGTGAAATCCACTCAAGGGATTTAGATCCTTGTTAACACCTAAGAACGTGTTAGCACTCTTGACAAATGTGATTCGAAAAATCACAACAGTCATCCTGATATTGGATTCTTCCAATTCTCTTGTCTAGCCTAGTAATTAGGAATCATGGCTTATGTCATCCTATAAGATGATCTTATTATAAACATCCGTTAGTGATGAAGTGCCTACGGGCTAAACGTGTTGTCCAATAAGACAACATGACGGTTGTGGTCTACGACTCCCTGTCTAAAAAAAAAATATTGGACTAGGTCCAAACATAATAGTCTATAAGATCAATGCGATCATGACTTATATCATCTAATATGATGAGCATGATTATTTAACATCCCTTAATGATATTTTGCCTACGGGATATAATATATTCTCCAATAGTGACAAGGCAATTGTAATCTTTTATAATTCTTTGCCGAGGGGGGGGTGAGCTATGCTCAAATCCCATAGTCTATATGATCAATGCGATCCTGACCAGTATCATCAGTATGGTCACCATAATATTAACATCCCTAGTGATGAAAAGCCTACGGGCTATACGTTGTTCTATTTGAGATAGGACAAAGCTAGTGGTGGTCTTTATGATCCCCTGTTCAAAGTGGTGGGTTATACCCAACCTTAACAGTCTATATGATCAGTGCGATCATGACTAATATCATCTGATACGATGATCATATTATTTTATAGGATATTTGAAGTTCAGTCTTGGGCCTTCCTATCTTCATAAGGAGATTTCAAGAAGTACTTTCCGACTCAATGGTTATGATTATATGCATCTTGACGGTGATTTAGATAACGAAACTAGAGTAATAAAATAAACACATGGTGGATACGCTGCTGGTACTTCCTGTATATAAGTGTGTTTATTGTACTACCCTTCGTGGTGTTATCCTGAATCACCGATAGGATCTATATCACCCACGGGTTATATATTATATTGTCCATTAGAGACATTGTCAGGTAAGACCATTGTGGTACATCGTCGAAGGTGATGGGCAATGCCCAAGCCTTAAAGTCTATGAGATCGATAAGATCATGACTGATATACTCAATGATGATAATTATATATATACATATATGTATATATGTAAACATCCATTAATGATGTCCTAGGATTTGCCTATGTGCCAAAATAAATCGCCTTTCAAGACAATGACAATGGTAGTCTATGACTCCCGGTCAAATGGTGAAGAACTAGATTCAAATCTTAAAACCCCTAATCTAATAAGATTACGGATTATAAATTAATGTCTTCTATGACAGGCATTTGTTGCCATATCTTATAACATCCTATGCAACAAGGCCTTCGTGCCATATGATTATTTATGTCCTTCCTGACGGACTAATGTTTCATATTTTAGAAAGCCATTATGGCAAGCCTTCGAGCTATCTAAAATCATCTATGTGCCAAAGACAGCTGGGACATTTTGATCCCCTGTTAAAAGGGTAACGGACTCGGTCAAAACCCTAAAGGCCATTAATGATCCTTTTGTGTCTTAGGCTGAATATGATTGATGTACAATCAAATAACACTCCTTAGGAATGTTTATATGGTTTAGTAATACCAAGGTTAATGTATGATAAGTCATCAGAACGATGACTAGCTGTTGAAATGCACACAATAAATTGTTACATTTGGTATTTAATACCAAAAGATTCGAGTATGGAAAACTCATATAAGACAAACAACAGTCGCACTGCTAGAGATGCGAAAAATGTTAACGGTGCATCAAGAGTGAACCTCAATGTTAAAGGAGTTAATCTCCAAAACCAAAGTTAACGCAGTTGTTAGAAAGGTTATGAGAAAACACACGAGATGATTCAAGAAGCCAAATATTGTTTACTCTAAAACACATGTCGCTACTCAAAATAAGAGTTTTATTCATACTCCATATGCGAAGAATGACCCAAATAAAATCATATGTGGCAAGGAGCCCATTCTTTTTAGGATGTACTTAAAAAGTACTTCGTCTCTTGGAAGTCAAGAGACTTCAATAGTTAAAAAGGGGCCATTGATTGCAAGGAATTGTGGAAAGAAGTAGAAACCATTAGGTATAACAGTGGTTATGCTGGAAAGCACGCAGTAAGGTGTGCGTCACAATCATTCGGTAGTAATACCCTTGATTTGTGAGGACACTAATGGAGTCCCCTTATACAGTATGGGATGGTCCAAATTTTAAGGACCTTATTAGAAAAACCTGGTATCCGCTTTGCGAAGTGGAAAAGATGGAATAAGAATTTTTCCGACCCGCATAAGAGCTATAAATTATCGGCAGTAGGTTACAAACATTGATTCATTGGTTGAAATAGTGCTCTTATTCGGTTAACCTAGAATTTAAGCAAAATGCACTATATATATATATATATATATATATATATATATATATTATGATTTAGCATCAGCAATAAGAGGGCACATTAAGGTTTCAAAGCCTGCTTACTATGAATCCATTATGGATCCACCTCGGCTATTCATGTTTTATAGATTAAGGAATAACCAGTCAAGGTCGAAACTGCCCTACAAATTGTCAAAGATCTTATAGCTAAGTTTAAAAGGATTAAGAATGGAGGTGTTTAACCTTCCTGATGAATAATTAGAGGCAGTTCACATTAATAATGACGCCAGATAAACCCTTATTGGGATTCTTTTGGTTAAGGGTACGTTTGGATTCAGGTACTGCTAAGTCTCTCATAAGATTTTAAGCTTAGCAAACTTTTAGAAATTTTACCGTAAGAACCCCGGATATTAAGTGTAAGGTAAAACTTACAGGTGAAATTATAAAAACCATTTCTTCTGTTCCTGTTAGAAATCTCTAATTATGGAATTCTAGAAGTATCCTCTCTCTAGAAGAAGTGCGTCAGCATATATAGTTGATATCTCCTTGAACTCTATCGATTGCAAAAACCAGACGGTATGATAAAAGCGCCATATGAGGATTGATGTATCCTAATATGTTCCATAGATTGCTTCCATGCCTGATCAGTATGGAGGTTTAATGCATGGGACCACAAAGATATTCCGATGGTCATATGGTGCTAAAGTCAACTAATGGTATTCAGAGAAGATATCCAGAATGGAATTGTCAAAGTAAATGTTCCCGATTAAGGAATCCATGGACTTGTGACATAAATATGTCACTTATCTGACATAGAATATGACAGATGAACTGGAGCCTGAGATTTGGAAATCTCTGTAACCTCATTGTATCTTGATTATCTTTTCCTAAGATTACCCTGTTTACCCCTGAAAGGTAGGTAGAATTAGGACAAACATCCCGTTTAGGGCTGCAGTTATTGTAAGAATCTTATATCTGTTAGTACCAACGAAATAGGAAGAACTAAGAGCCAAATCAATAAGTTTTAGAGAAGGTTTCATAAAGCCAAAATTCAAAGTTCTAAGAACTCCGATTTTTAGTAAATAAGAAAGACGGTTCATCTTGCTTATGCATTGATTACCGCAACCCTATTTAGGCAAAAACTAGGAATCGCCATTTGCTGCCCAAGATCGTCGATTTATTCGACTAGCTGTAAGGAACAACTATTCTTTGAGATTAGTCAAGCAGTGGTTGGAATAACCATATCACCTTAAGATAAGCTTTTCCATAATAGTTGCTATATAAGTATCTAGGTGGCTCCTTTGGAAACCTTGTATAAATGAAATATTAAAACATCCGTTGGATGAACGAGACTTTGGGAAGTCCACTTATCAGGATCTGAAAGTTGCATTGGAAGCAACGAATAAGATCATACGAATCCCTAATTTTCTGTAAGTTGCCAGTATTCGGCAGAAAATCAAGAATTAATGAAAGTAGCAACCCTCCTACATTCTTGTTAACGAATAAGGTTCAACAAAAGGTATCACCCAGGAAGGGTGTACCAAATTTGTTAAAATTATCAGGCTAGTAAAGCTCTAAATATATAGAATCATTCGAAGGAAATCGAATGTATCAAGATCAAGTAGCTTATAAGCTAGAACCTATTTAAGGAGCTTGGCGGAGCATACAATGCAGTGTACACTAATGAATTGAGGATGTGTTTCACCAGTAAGTCAAGAAGCATTATCACATATTGATATGCAGATTTATGATATGATGAGCAACCTATATCGATTGAGGATCGATAGGTTAAGAAGCTCCAAAAGGATACATGTACCTATAATAGAGGTCCGTCTAGGAACTTTGAAAGACTCCAGATATGCTATAGCAGCTAAGTCCGTTATACGACAATAAGAACTTCCAGCAATTTTTAGCAAATCTCGAGGTCGAGATTTCTTTTAAGGGGGTGAGGATGTAACACCTCGTAAAATCACGTCCAATGATGTATTGACACGTGTAATAAACCCTAATGAAGTCAAATAGTAAATTTGAGGAACTAATTTTTCGAAAAATCAAAAAACTTTGATTATGAAAGGACTGGAAGTGTTAAGATGCCTAAAATAAGTTCTTACGATGTTTATATTCACAAATGTGCCACTTGAGGATTAAGTGTAGCCGTTTGCAAAATTAATTGAAAGTTTGCGCAATAAAGGGTTAAAAGCGTCAACATGTTAATTCTTACCTCTGAGTGACCTTCTAACAAACCGGGAGCTTAATAATATTTAATTATACTCTCGGGAATGCCAAATAATGGCCATCTAAGGTTTTTATGCCTATAAGTATAGTTACGCGCAACTTTGCAAGTTAAAGGGGCTAAAAGTGTCAATATGTTTAATTAATACCTCTGAATGACCTTTTAGCGAATCCGAAGCATCGTGATATTTAATAATACTTTCAATAATGTCTAATATGGATTAGATGAAGCTTCAATACTATTAAATGATGAAATGCGCAAGTTTGCGCAATAGAGGGACCTAAAGCGTCAACTTTTGAATCTATGCCTTTCGGTGACCATCTAAGCGAGCGAGAGCGTATTAATATTTAAGTATATGCTTCGGAAGGATAAATATGGGCCATGGAAGGCTTGTATAACATTAATCGGCAATTCGCGCTACTTTGCGCAATTTAAGGACTATTTGCGTCAAACTGCAAAAGTATGTCGATTCGTACGGTAACGGACCTTCCGGAAATTTTACATAAGTTAAACATGCCCTAATTATCATTTCTATAGTTTAGATATAGGCTTAGAGGTGTTTGGTGCGCAAAAATAAACTTTCAAGTCCACCAGGGACTAAAAGTGTCAAAAAGTGCACAAGTTTGTATTTTCGCGCATATCTCACAATCTGAATATCTCCGGACACCCAAAAATTTATGTAAGCACTAAAATATTTTATTTTAGTGATCGCCTTGTTAAAATTCCTTTCGTCGCGTCGTTTGGTTAGTTTTTAGCGTCCGTTCGTGTTTCGTCGTAAATAGACAAACAACGTGACCGTACGGCCAAACGAACCGACATCCGACATGTTTTTGAACATGTTTCACGTCCCCTATGTTTAAACTTCATGATGGAGCCTTAAATTGAGGTTAACGGGCCTTAAACGTGCCTTAAATGACCTTAAAGATCACAGGGACCATTTCTGCCAATTCTGGAACTGTGTTTGCTGTTATAAACCTGCAGGCGGCCCGCTACAGGCCTGGGTATTCTCAAGCGGGCCGCATGAGTTCATCAGAAGTGGAAAACAGCTATTAACAGCCTGTTCGTTGCTGTTTTCATGACCAAACTGGTTTCTAATACCACAAGATCGATACTAGAGGCTGCCCATAGTATGTTAAAACCACCCGACACCTGTTGTGATTCGATTCGTTCCAAGAATCCTATAGAACACCACATATCCTTCATTTTTATAAATTTTTGCAACCTTCAAACACTCAAACATGTTCCAATCCGATTTGCACAACCATCTTGGATCTTTCTGGTGTTCTTGATCTTTCATTCAGTAATTGTAAGTATTCCAATCATGTTTTGATTCTTGTTCATAGTTTAATTTGGCCAAGAACACTATATTTTGACTTCTGTTTGACTTTCTGATTTGATCATGAATTGATCAGCAAAAAGTCCAGCTGAATCTTGTTTTATGATGGTAATCAAGTTGGTTATAATCCATTAGGATCATGCTTTCTGATTTCCACGAATTCTAGTCTATTTGATAAGTCAAAGTTAGTAATCTAAAAGTCAAACTGGGCAGATTCTTAAATTAATCAAAACTGATAATATAGAGGTTATGGATCATGTTTTGTCACTTAAATAATTTGGTAAATGTTACAAGAACATGTCAAACTGATCACTTTGGTGAAATTGCTTGTTTTGAATCAAAAGTCTAACAGTTTGACTAATGCTTTGACTCTCAAATCTGACCTGATTAACCTTGTTTAAGATCTGCCTTAGAGCTCATTTTGGACCAGGTTTCATATAAGTATGACTCTCTGAGATTTTACAACTTGGTTCAATACTTATCCGATTCATATGCATGTTTCCGATTTATGCTTAAATGTCGACTATTATGCCCTTTTGACTATAAAACGTGATTTTTGAGAAAGTGAAAGAGTAGAAACATTTTTTGCTGATTTATAAACATGCACCTAAAATTTGATATCAGTTTGAGGTCTAGATTAAGAGTTATGCTCAATATCGTAATTTGAAAGCTTTATGTTACTTAAACGGCGTAATTAGCATATAACCTATTTAAACCCACTTTTGATATCAAACTTTTTACCCACTGATGTTATATAATATTTTGGGATTTTTAAAGATTTTTATTTAATTTTTGGCTGATCATATCATAGGTCTCTAAGTTTAATTCGGTAAATACCGATTTTGCCCTTTTAAGCAATAAAATGAGTTTTACAAATCCTTTTGACCCCAAACCTTTTTTCTACTGATTTTATTTGATAAATAAAATATTTTGAGCATTCTGGAAATATAAAAATATCAGCTTTCTATTAAAAACCCGGAAACGGCTCTAAATAGCCTTTTTAAGCGTTTTTAACGCTTAGTATGTACTATAACCATATTAAACATATAAGGTTAATACCTACTGATGTTTTTAGTATGTTTTGAGATAATAACAGTAAGTAAAAGTTTTTGAACTCAGGTTTCCAGTTTTGACCTTTTAAGCCCTTGTGAAATTACCAAAATACCTCTAAGGTGCATAGTTTGGTTTTAAATGATAAGTTTCACATATGGGTCATACCCTACTGTTATAATATGTTAAAATTAGTATACCTACTGTATAAATCAGACCCGTGACTCAGATTTACAAATAAACTCTTTTAATAATCTTTTAAATGACCAAAATGCCCTTACGAGGCATAATGTGACTTAATATCCGATTTGGGCATAATAGAAAATATCTTACGGATATTATAACATAATTAAGGCATATTAAATCAGGGAACATGCATGTGACTCTTATGGTTACCCGTAACGCCCTTTTCGCGTTCGGTTCGGTTTATGTAACTAGTTTGCATAAATTAGCCGAAACGGGTCAAACATTATCATTTTTGTCTCAAAATCCAGAATGTATTTAGCATACCCATATTATACAAGTATTCAAACTTGTCGGGTCTAAATCACGTTCTATCCGGTCTTCGCTTAACCGTGCGTTTGAACCGTATCGTCCTTAAAACTAACCGGTCTAAGCTTAGGCTTAAATAAAGATCCGTTAGGAATCTAATAGGTTATTATAAACCTTCGTTCCAGATTTAGGAGCCCAGTAAAAGCTATCTGTACTTGCTTGGTGGTATACGGCTGGGATTGAATTTATATTTAGCTCAGGTAAATACTTTTAACATATTTTCCCTATACGGGCTTGGGTTACGGTATATAGAATACCGCTTGATCGAGCATCAAATCTTACATCCTTGGGTGGTTAATTGAATAATTTGATCGGCTCGTTTAAACAGTCTTGTTTACTTTAAGCCTTTGGGGGATTAATGACCATGTCCCGGATATCCTTGGCATCATCTTACGAGATGGCCACGACCAGAGCACGAGGTGTAGCCGTACACCTGTCAGTGTATAACTCATTATTGTGGTGTGTCTATTGATCTTTAACCCGGACAAGATCCGGGCTACTGAACGCACAAGTAACATGTAATTCGTTCACAAGATTATAATATTAAATAATTATCCCAAGTTATAAAATGTTTTGTGCCACGTGCATTCAAACCAATTTTCAACCCTTTTCAAAATGAGTCAGTTAAATTGTATTTACCAGTGTAAACTGACGTATTTTCCAAAAGGTTAAGTGCAGGTACTACACGTAATAGGCTGGCTGTCTTCTAGCATCCACAATAAGTCTCGCAAGCTTGGATGCCTTAAAGTCTGTAGAACAAATGTTTCATTTTTTTTATCCGCCTGTGGATCCTTTACATTCCGTCTGTAATACTTGATATTACTTTATATCGGTTTGTAATATATTTATCTTTTGCTTCCGCTGTGCATTTAAATATTGTGTTGTTTGACTATGATGATGTCAACTACGTCACGGTACTCCCCACCGGGCCCACCGGAGACACGTGGAAATTTGGGGTGTGACATTTATTAATGTAACGCACACTAGGTGTTCGATGAAATGCTTGAAAGAATAATTATGTGTAAATTTGAAACATGATGGAATGAAAGTGGGGTACTAAATGAATGAATGAATGTATTGATATAGGTGTGAAGGAAGAAGGTTCAAACTCTAAGAAATCGGAAGGATCACAAGACCGAGGTATGTTTCGTTGCATACAAATCCTTATTTAAAATTTTGTTTATATTATGATAAACAACCCTTGTTAAAATGTTTATGGTGATTAGTAAGTAGCTAGCAAATCCCTTGCGGATTTGGTTATGATAATGAAAGTTATAATAAGCTATGCAAGTCGACCGGTTCTAGTTAAACAAGTCGAGTAAGAATAAGCTATCGTCCGTTTTGAATGGGTGGTCATGAATGCTATGACGAATGCTAGAAGCTTGATCCGTTATACGGATAGAAAGAAAGATTTATGTTGAGAGCAATTAACCCGATGTTACCGGGTCGTAAGTGTATGCTTGAATCTCATTATGAGAGTTTATGCCATACCCACTTAATTAGGAAAACGAATGCATAAGAGGAATAAAGATACATAAATGAATGAAATTAAAATGACGGTATTGTAAGCGTAACATGTATAATGACTAACTTTTTTAAACCTTTTGTTGAATGTAGGTAAATCCTCAATATAGGCGACTCGGAGAATTGGAGCGAGCACATGTTCATGATATGTCATACCAAGCGCTTCCGCTAGTTGCACCAATGTTTTGGGTCAAAATTTCTATTTTGTACAACTTGTTAGTAGACATACATTTTATCACTTGATGTCTAGGTTTTTAGTAGTGTCTTGTCAAACGAATTTGTAGAATGGTATTTGTCGTAATTATGTTTAAAACAGGGGTGAATCCGTTTTACGAACGGGTCATGCCCAATTTTTGTCCAAAATATGTATTAATGTTGTTATTTTGAATTCCTTTAATTACCCTTGTAAGTTAATTTATAAAGACGTAAAAGCGGTCCTTACAGCTTCGCTAATAACTTAAATTATGTTTTGAACTTTAAATGTGATGTCACTAGTCGTATTCGTGATGTTGGTTTTACTTTATTTATCTTAAATATTCAATATGATTGGTGGCATGATTCAGTTAGTCGCACGCCTCGCGGTAGTACCACGCATGTGGAAATTGAGGGTGTGACAGATTGGTATCAGAGCCATTGGTTATAGTGAACTCGGTTTTAAAAAAAGAAACAGTCTTTTTGAGAAAAACCAAACTATAACCCGTTTTGTACTAATCGATCCACGAAGACACTACACTCCAAGTGCAAGACTCAGTGATCTAGACTACATAGAATAAGTATATGCGTACTTGTTACTTACTTAGTATATTATGTGAATATATTATGTTACTTAGCTCTCTTCTGAGCGTTTGCTTGGAAACTTACGTACCATAGTCAAACTTCTTTCTATCTTCTTTCTCTCAATCATTTCGGCATCGTTCTTATTTTGTGTTTTTATGGATGTGAAGAAAATGAGCGGACGCGGCAGAGGTAACGGGAACATGACTCAGGACCAGCTGACGGCCCTAATCAATGCTCGAGTGGCAAAAGCTTTCGCAACCCACCTAGGAGGTCAACCTGCACCCACTCAACCTCGGGCATGCACATTCAAAGCCTTCATCCTTTCAATGGCACTAAGGGAGCTGTAGGCCTTCTGCACTAGATCGAGAAGGTCGAGTCTGTGTTTGAGATGTGTGAATGTCCTGCCAACAGTCGAGTGAAGTTCGCTACCGGTACTCTCGAAGGAAACACACTTTCTTGGTGGAATGCACAAGTGCAGATGCTCGGATTGGCGGATACCAATGCCACTCCCTGGAATGACTTCAAAAATCTGATCAAAGAGGAGTACTGTCACATGGATGACATCCAAAAGCTTGAAGTAGAGTACTACGGTCTGAGGATGGTTAGGTCTGAAATGGAAGCATACACCAAAAGATCCAATGATTTAGCTGCTCTCTGTCCAAACTTGTCATAGCCTGCCTGCAAACGGATCGAGCTCTACCTCAGAGGTTTAGTTCTAGAAATCCAGAGTTTAGTGACTTTAGCCAATCTCCCCACAATTTAGCAAAATATATGCTTGGCACACCGTCTCATCGACCAAGCAGTTGAACAAGGCAAACTACCAGAGGGAATCAGCGCTGCTACTGATGCTTCTGGAGATAACAAGCGCAAGTGGGACAACAACAAAGGTTTCAACTCTTCACAGCCTCAAGCTCAACAGAGGAAGATCAACGGAAACAAGGGTCATAACCAGCAAGCTGGCAGTTATCTGGGAAATCACCTCAAGTGCAATCGACACCACTGTGGCAGTGTGAGAAGAACCGCTGTTAGCGATGCAACAAGTTGGGACATGAAGCTAAGGACTGTAGGAGCCAATACCCAGCGAAGCAGAATCAGAAATCATCACAACAATAGCAGCAACAGCCACAATGAGACAATGTTAGAGGGTGTTTTCAGTGTGGAGATAAGGGGCACATCAAGAAGAATTGCCCACAGCTGAATCAGAATCGCAACAACAACCAAGACGCTGGAAACAACAACGGGAATGACAACAATGGCGACAACAGCGTAAGAGGATGAGCGTTTGTTATTGGCATAGGATAGGCAAGGAATGACCCTAACGTATTGACGAGTAAGTTCATGCTCGATGATCATTTTGTTTCTATACTGTTTGACTTTGGAGCCGATGCTATTTATGTATCATTAAGTGTTAGTAAGATGCTTAAGTCTACACCAACTCCTTTGGACACTAAACGCGTCGTCGAATTGGCCAATGGTAGAAATACCGAGGCTACTCATATTAGCAGTGATTGTAAACTTGTGTTGTCGGTCAAACTTTTTCCATCGATCTTTTCCCTATCGTTCTTGGAAGCTTCGACGTCGTCATCATAATGGATTGGTTATCCCAACATCGAGCGAAAATACTCTGTCAAGAGAAAATTGTCCGCATTCCTCGTTCTGTCGGCGAACCTCTCGTTATTCAAGGCGAAAAGAATGGTGCTGTCGTAGGCATCATCTCATTCTTAAAAGCCCAAAAGTATTTACGAAAAGGGTATACCGCTATTCTAGCTTTCGTCATTGATACTTAAACGAAGGAAAAAAGGATCGAGGATATCCCTATCGTTCGCGACTACCCCGAGGTATTTCCTGAAGAATTACCTGGTCTCCCACCCCACTGTCAAGTCAAGTTACAAATCGAGCTAACTCCTGGAGCGGCACCTATAGCTCGTGCACCTTACCGATTAGCCCCAGCCGAACCGGAAGAGTTATCTATGCAACTATAGGAGCTACTAGATAAGGGTTTTATTCGTCCTAGCTCGTCACCCTGGGGAGCCCCAGTACTGTTTGTTAAGAAGAAGGATGGCACTTTCCGAATGTGTATCGACTACCGTGAACTGAACAAAGTGACTGTCAAGAACCGTTACCCACTTCCACGCATCGATGATCTATGCGACCAGCTGCAAGGGTCGAGTTTCTTTTCTAAGATCGATCTAAGATCGAGCTATCATCAATTGAGAGTCCAAGATGAAGACATCTCTAAACGGCATTCAGGACTCGTTACGGCCATTACTAGTTTCTGGTTATGCCATTCGGGTTAACCAATGCACATGCGGTTTTCATGGATCTCATGAACCGAGTGTGTAAACCCTACCTTGGTTGGTTCTTTCTGTTAAGTATATATCAGGATAGATGTGTACTTTGTTTTTCTTTACTATTTGTAAACTTTTTTCAAATTTAGGGATGAGCTCGGTACCAACCGATAACGAAAATCTGAAAAAATGGATATCGTTACCAAAAATACCCGGTACGGTATCGGTACCGGTACAGACCGATATTTGAAGGTAAAAGATTATATTTATCGGTACCAAACCGGTACCGAAATGCAAAATGTCAGTACTGAAAATCGAACCAGTTCGGGAAATTCGGTACCTGTACAGGTCCGAACCGATACCCAGTACCATTTGCTTATCCCTATTCAAATTCCAATTAAAATGCATATTACGGGCATTTATTCCATTAATCTTTATAGTTATTCATTGTAATTATCAAGAAATTATCTATGTAGGTGTTTTTTATTCAAAGTTAGCTTTATTTGTTGTTAATGAAGTTTATGGTCTACACTGAATGATTGTGTTACTCGTTTTGATGCTCATGTTCATATTTATGTTGGAACAAACTGTTGCTAAAGTTCGATGTTGTATAGTCTTGTTTGAATTGTAGGCGACTATAGTGAAGACGCTACGTCTTCATAGAGATATGGTGGAAGCACCATGATAAATACGCATTACATTGTAGTAAGCTAAATCAGTCTATAGATAATTTATGTGAAGGCCACCAGGCATTCAAGCTCCATTTCAGCTGCCGATGGAAATAACATACTTGGTATGCCTTTCTTTTGCAATATGTTATTTTGTATTTTTTGTGGTGATTTGAACGTATTAACAAACTTCGTTTTATGTTATTGGATTCGTGGTATAAGAGTATACGGTTCTATGTATGACATCTTGTTCTTCATCTCTGAAAATTTACTCAACCCCCAAATGAGCCAACTGCAAATGCTACTTATAACTTTTATGCTACTTATAACTATTATGATTCATCTTTCTTAACAAACTCTAGTACAAATGATGAAAACAAACGAGATGCATCAAACGCATCTTCTTGTAAGGTTTGTTAATTTTTCATATTAATATTTATCTTCTTTTTTAATAAGAAAGAGAAAATAAAAACTTGTGTATTAGTTGTGATTTGAGCAGGTACTTGACTCACATCTTATCTTTAACTGAACCTCTAATTAGATCAAAGACTAAAACAAACCAGTTGTTCCAGGATATTTGCCCAAAGGTGAACAAGTTGCCGGTAGGACTATGCGTAGTGAGAAATCTGGATTTTCCAAGATGCACTTATGATGAAAATTTACCAATCACAAAGAACCCGAACGCAACAAGAAGTTAATAAAAAAGTATTGAAGACATGCCATGCTCTATTATCTTATCATAGTTTCTTTACAGCATTTTCAAGTCGAAAAGCAGTGATTATATAGACATGAAGAAAACAAACTATAGTTTTTAGTTTATGTGTATTGCCATTTCTCTTTGCAACTTTTGTAGATAGATTTTATCTGAAGTTTGTTATTAGTACTTTAGTTGAAAACTTATGTATGAATTTTGCTTTATAATTGTTAATATCATTTAGTTTTAGGTTTTTCTCATGTTTACAGTTGTTTTTATTTTACAAAAAAAAATGAAAATAAAATGGCCACATAGAACAACAATACATACGTGTGACCAAAGCTTAAACAATAGTCATACTAAAATTACTAAATTTCGTGTGGTTATATATAACCATTAGCCATGCTATAGTCACTTTGTTTTTTTGTTTGTGTGACGGAATGATACTAAACGTTACGGGAAAAGAATATTATGTGTGGCTAAAGGTTATACAATAGCCACAATTAAAATTACAAAATTTCATGTGGCTTTACATAATCATTAGTCACACCATCGTCATTTTGTTTATTTTCGTGTGACAAAATATTAGTAACCGTCATGGGTAAAAAACACTATGTGTGACCAGAGGTCACACAATAGTCACATTTAAAAATAAAAAAATTCATCTGGCTTTACATATCTTTTAGCCACACACCCCCTCCCCCCCCCTTTTTTTATGTGATAGAATGCTAGCATGCATAATGAGTAAAATGAATATGTGTGACCAAATGTTAGATGATAGCCACACTTAAAATTATAAAGTTTCATTTGGCTTTCCATAATCATTAGCCACATTATTGTTACTTTGTTTTTTTATGTGACGAAATGACAGCAAACGTCATGAGAAAAGTAAATTATATGTGACCAAGGATTAGCCATTAGCCACACTCAAAAATACAAAACTTCATGTGGCTTTTCATAAACATTAGCCACACTATCGTCACTTTGTTTTTTTGTGCGACGAAATGATAGCAAACGTTGTGTGATCAAAGGTTAAACAATAGGCACACTTAAAATCACAAAATTTTATATGTGACTAAAGGTTACACAATAGTCATATTTAAAATTACAAAGTTGTTTTTGTTTGCAAGTTGATTTAAGGTTTTAAATTCAGATGGACTAGTCTTTTGTGCCACAACCAACTACTGCTTTTGTTATCTTTTGAAAACAGACAAAGTTGAGGCAAACATGACCAAACCCCAGGGACGATTCTGGCAATTTACTCTTAATTTTTTTTTAATTTCCAATATATAATAAAACATAAATGATATAATGAAAATAATATTACTCTTAAAAAAAGAAAAACTAGAAACTAAAAATATTGATTCAAAATAAATTAAAGCATTTGTCTTCGTTATCTTCGGCTTCATCATCTCGTCATCTCATCCAAGCACGTTGGACCAAATCCACCATTAGAGCTTGGTGTACTTGAGTGCTACACATTAATGTGAAATTTTGTATCCTTTATTCCATAGTTGCACTAGCATGTTCGGCTTCCACAAATTGCGGATCGTAATCTTGGCAAATCGTTTTCTCCTCATCCTCGAGAATCATATTGTGTAAACTGAGAAAACAATACATCACATTTCTTACTATAACAACCCTCCTAAAATATTTCCGACACCCCTAAAATATTTAGAACACCCCAATACGCCCTAAAATACACCCCGTATACGAAAAATAGGCCCTAAATACTTTATTTTTACAAAAATTTAATAAAAACAAATTCTGAGGGGCGCTCGCGGGCCGCATAGCCCACTTCTAATTTCGTCGCGGGCCGCGACAGCTCAAGATCAGGGCGCACCCGGTGCCGCCACGTGGCAATAACGTTTTGGGTCTAGTGGTTGACTCAGACAAGCTAGGGCCTACCCTAGACTTGCTCGCGGGCCGCGAAGGTTTTACCTTCGGTTCTCGCGGGGCGCGACAAGGTGCACGAACAACCCTATATATGGAGGTCGTTGGCCTTCAGTTGTCAATCACTCACAATTCACTTTCTCTCTCAATTTTCTGAATAGCAATTATAATACCCGGGCATTATACCCACTAAAATAGCGAAGCTCTGCCACGTTGTAAGTATTTTAACCCCCGGTTACGTATTAGATACGCTGCCTGATTGATCTAGTGCTCCGTAATGGCTGTTGAGGCTCTGCCCCGACGTAGTCATTGGAGTTCTGTCTCGGGGAGAGTATAACTAATGTAAATTTTGGGTTAATATACTAACACGTGTGCATTGTTTAATTATTAGATAATAACCAGGAAATCACGAAGGAAAACCCTAAAGTAGTAATGTGAGTAATCTCCTTTTTTGTAAACCTTTTTGTAAACTGTTTTTACAAAACCTTAATTATTTTAAATTATAAATAACAGTGATTGAGTCTTTGTAATTCTTCAATTACTCCTGGTATGTTGGGGTTTTGTATACAAAATGTGGAACACGTTACCATTGGACAATGAGATAGCCAATGTGTAATATGACCAACCAGTCAGGATTAACAATATTGAATGAGTAATTGTGTAGATATAAACATTGTAATCGCTCTCAATACTGTGAAATGATAAAACTTTTCTTGATTAAATTGGGATTCACTCACCAGTATTTCCCACTGACAAAATGTTTTTAAACGCGTTTCAGGTAACAAAATGTGAAAGCCAAATAGGAGCCAGCTGGACAGCACTGAAGGCTTGGAAAAGTGTCTATAAAAAGTTACCTAAATAAAGAAGATGTTTTATTTTAATAAAATAGGGTTTATCCCTATAAACCTGTTGTAATGAAAACTTGGGTTTTATCCCAACATATTTATTACTATAAAATGTGGTGTTTTACTCTGATAAAATATTTCCTAACTACGGTCCTGGTGAAATTTCCACTGCCAAATAAAGATAAACAACGATACCACCATCTCTGAGTAGGCCGCGGCTGCCCGCCTCCCGAAACAGGGGTCGGGGTTGCGACAGAAGGTGGTATCGGAGCTACAACCACTAATTTCAGCCACAGAAGTGTTCTGCTGACACTTACCTTATCCAAGTTGTTGTAGAACGCCAAATAGCCTTTCGGTATTTTTATTCTAGCCAACTCTTGAACCTTTTTAAAATGAGCTCCCCTATTGTCAATAGGATCACTAAATGTTTTTACAATAAGAGTGTATTCTAGGTTACCATCAGCCAGAAAGTAATCATATGGGTACTCATTTCTGTTAGCCCAAAAAGAAGAGATGGTTACGTTACCTGCTATGTGATCCTCAATGATAGGCCACTGCTAAAAAACATTGATGTTATTGTCTAAACAAGGAACACCAAAAAATGTATGTCAAATCCATAGATCGTATGAAGCAACAAATTAAAGGTTATGCGTTGGTCCTTTCTGGTCACCTCGAGTATGTCCACCTCTCCAAGTCGTTGGACTATTTTTCCAACCCCAATGCATACAGTCAATAGCACCAATCATGTCGGGCAAACTGTGTTGATCCTCATGCACATTGTATATACTTTGCAGATCTTTCCATGTAGGCTTTCGTAAATACCGTTCCCCCGTATAGTTTAACGACAAATCATAAGCGAATACAAATAAATACTAGAGAATAAAATAAACTTAAAAACAATATATAAGTTATAAAAATAACAACTTACCTTGGGAAAAATATGCTAAAGCGTCTCTCGATGCTTTGTCCGCCATTTTTAGATACTCGTCCCATGTATCCGTTGTCGTACCGTATGCTAACACTCGAACAACGGATGTACACTTTTGTATTGCAGTGAATCCCATCTTTCCTCTTGCGTTCGGTCTTTGTTGAAAGTGCTCATACTTAGTTTCCAAATTATTTATTTGAAATACGTAAAAATAAGCGTTCACTCTTTCTAAAATGATGCCTAAATTCTCGAGGACCGTAGACGGGTTCATCACAAAAATAATCCCGCATCAACAACTCGTTCGCAGCCTCACGATCCCGTTTGACTAGTTGTCTTCTAAGAATCAGACGTGGAGGTTGACTAATGTGTTGCATAAACTCCGCTACGAGTTGAATCACACTTCTAGTAGCCCCTGAGATCTCGTAAGAATCGGATGATGTACTATCTTTACTACTAGAAGAAGAAGACGAAAAATAATTCATACTTTTAAAGTTTAGAGACAGAGATTGTTAGAATGATAATGGTATGGTGTAGTTAAAATGTGAAAAGAATTAGGTTAATATATAGATTTTTGGTTTTGAAAAAAAAAAATTAAAGGGGGTAACGACTAGTTTAACGGCCACCTCTCTCAACTTCCGCGCTTCCACTTTGTTGTTCCATGCACAAGGAAACACCAAATTCACTCAATCACGGGAGGTGTTCCTCTCCTGATTGGTGTGTGGTTTGCAAACCACATTTTTTTTTAAAAGCAAACTTCATTAACCACCAAAGAACGGGGAATCTCCAAGACAGAGACACCCACGAACAAAACAATTACATCACATCAAAATAAAAAGACTTCCAATCCTTCCAATCCACAACACTATTTCTACCCCTATTGTAATACCAAAGATAACTCAACGCTTTTACATCGGACACTATCTCGACCACATTCCTAGTAGTTTGATTAAACACCTTCTCATTTCTAGCCTTCCATATCCACCAACAAGCCACCATTAGGATGTCGTATAAAATCTCCTTTTTACTCTTCGACCATCCCGAGTTCGTAACTACATCAACAATATCTTTTACAATTAATAAGAATATAGAAGGGAGATGAACCCAATTCGCAATCCCATTCCAAACACCATGCGCCACTCTACAAACCGTAAAAATGTGTTCCACGGTTTCATCAACCTCATGACTAACTCACATAGGCATTCCCCGTTCAGTATATTCCTTCTTCGTAATGCATCTTTGGTGGCGATCCTGTCCAACATCGTCCTCCACATAAACACATTACACTTTAACGGAACCCACTTACACCATTGAAAATCAATATGAATATCTTCCATTCGGTCACTATGCAACCACTTCTTCACCTCCTGAACCGAGAAAATAGTCGGCCCACTAGAGTCCCAAGCCCGAGAGTCCCTTTTATTATCCAATCTCTTATCCGCAAGTAACCGATGGCATTCAACCAATTCACGAACTTCTTGATCAGAACTCGGGTACGACCTCCACTTCCACATAATCGCCCCAGCCATGTTGTGACCACCAATCCTATCCGCTACCACACACCACTTGTCTTGCTCTAACCGAAACAAAGCAGGGAACAACATCTTCAAAGGAACCCGATTAAGCCAAGGATCTATCCAGAAATTTATATCGGCCTCATTTCCCACTTGACCCTTTATCATGTTTACGCCATATGTATCACCCACCTTTATACGACAGGCACTGTTAACAAGCTTTGTCCACGTCCCCGAGAACCTAGATTTATGAGGATAGGTCTCCCACCTCCTCATAGACCCATGCATCGCATCAATTACTCTTCTCCACATAGAATTACCTTCCTTACGATATCGCCAAAGCCATTTTAACAATAAAGCACTATTACTCTCACCAAGCTTGCTTAGACCCAACCCTCCTTGTTTCTTAGATGTAGACACTACATCCCATCCAACCCAATGGACCTTATTAACATCCATATTTCCTCCCCATAGAAATTTCTTAATCAAAGACTCAAGGCTATTTATAACCGCAACAGGCGCCTTAAACAATGAGAAGTAGTAAGAAGGCAAACTCTTCAGCACCGATTTTATTAGCGTCAGCCTTCCACCAATAGATAGAACCTTCGATTTCCACTTGGACAAACGAGTTTTGAAGACTCTCAATACCGGGTCCTAATTACTAATTCTACTCATATTAGCACCAGCTAGAATTCCTAGATACGAAAATGGAGTGACACCTGACCGACATCCCATAGCAACCGCCTTACCACTAATCTCGTCAATATTCTTCCCCACACCAAAGAGAGTAGATTTATGAATATTAATCCGAAGGCCCGAACATAAATGAAACACTCGAAGCAGTCTTCTAAGAGTTACAAAATTGTTTTCCGTCCACTCTCCCATAACCATCGCATCATCTGCGTACAATAAGTGAGATAGAATAGGACTTCCATTCGGAAGCCGAATGCCAGTAAAAGAGCCCACATCACACGCCTTCCTTAAAAAACCCGAAAGAGCCACCATAACAATGATAAACAGGAATGACGAGATAGGATCACCTTGTCTCATACCCTTCTCACATGAAAATTCAATAGTCGGAGAGCCATTAACTAGGACTTACGACCTAGCCGACTCCAATACACCCTTAATCCATTTACACCATCTCTCCGGGAAATTCATTTGATGCATAACCGATATAACAAACGCCTAATTGACCTTATCATAGGCTTTTTCAAAGTCAGTTTTGAACATAAATAACTCCTTCCCACATCTTCTAGCCCAAGATAAAACTTCGCTAATAACAAGAGGACCATCTAGAATAAATCTCCCAGCAACAAATGCCGATTGTGTCTTTGATATAAGACTATCAATCACCTTTTTCAACCTGTTTGCTAGAACTTTGGATATCACCTTGCTGACTACACAAATCAAATTAATCGGACGATACTCCCCCAAGTCAACGGATCATTCACTTTAGGAACCAAAGTGATGAACGAGGAGCCTACACCCCGACTTATAACCCCCGTCTCTGCAAAACTATTAAAAATATCCAGAAAATCACCTGAAAATTACGACCAAAACTTCTTAATAAACCGAAAGTTAAAACCGTCAAGACCCGGGGCTTTATCACTCCCACATTCGAACACCGCATCCTTAATTTCTTTCTCTAAAAAAGGAACCACAAGCCCATCCACCACTTCCAAATCAAGAGTCTTTAAACCGTACACATGAAGAAAAGCCCGATCTTTTATCTCTTCCACAAACTTTTCTTTAAAAAACCAATGCACCTCCTTTTTGATCTCGTTAGGCTTCGTAACCCAATCCCCGTTTATGAACAACCCAGAAATCGAGTTGGACACTCTCCGACCATTAATAACTCCATAAAAGAAGCTAGAGTTTTCATCGCCCTCTTTCGCCCACTTTACTCGAGCTTTCTGATTCAAATCCTTTAACTTAAAAGCTTCCAATTCTTTCAGACGCTTCATAGCCTCTTCATGCACCCACCCTTCTTCTTCATTCAAATCACGATTTTCCATAATACATTCTAGATCCACTACTTCGGCTTTTAGACTAATTTCCTCCTCAAGTTCAACAGCTAATTGATCTTTGTGCCAAGCCTTTATAACCGACCGAACCCTCCTAAACTTAGATAACAACTTCACGTCAGGAGCCCTTAGAGAATTAAAATTAGATAGAGCATCTTCCACCACCTTCTCAAAACCTTCTCTACAAAGCCAAGAATTGTAAAATCTAAAAGGTTTGGGGCCAAAGTTCCGCGACACTATTTTCAACAGAAGCGGGCAATGGTCAGATTCATCCCGATCCAAAACTCTATATTCCGCATTAGGCCATTTGTTAAAGAACGAACAACACACAAAAATACGATCAATCCGGCTGAGCTTGTTGCCTGCAAGAAACATGAATTTGCGACCTCTCAACCTATACTCATACAAACCGGCATCTTCCAAGAACTCATTAAACTCTTTCGTGGTAGCTTCATTAAACTTCGTATTTCTTCGTTTAACCCGATCTCTCACACTGTTAAAATCTCCCGCAACAATCCAATACCCATTATCATCCATGTCAATCGCCTTAATAGCTTCCCAAACCACCCGTTTATCAAGCAACTTTTGCGGACAATACACGTTAACATACGAGACCTTCTGTCCATCATTTTTCATATACCCCGAAACCACAAGTATCGATCTATGCTTAAAAACCAACGTCTTCACAAAAACCTTGGAGTTCCAAATAGAAATTTGTAACACCTCGTAAAATCATGTCCAATGATGTATTGACACGTGTAATAAACCCTAATAAAGTCCAATATTGAAATTTAGGGACTAATTTTTTGAAAAATCGAAAACTTTGATTTTGAAAGGACTGGAAGTGTTAGCATACCTAAAATAAGTTTCTAAATAACCTCTTATGATGTTTATATTCACAAATGTGCCACTTGATGAATAAGTGTAGCCGTTTGCGTAATTAATTGAAAGTTTAGGCAATAAAGGGTTAAAAGCGTCAACATGTCAATTCTAACCTCTGAGTGACCTTTTAACAAACCGAGAGCTTCATGATATTTAATTATACTCTCGGGAATGCCAAATGATGGCCGTCTAAGGTTTTTATGCCTATAAGTAAAGTTACGCGCAATTTTGCAAGTTAGAAGGGCTAAAAGTGTCAATATGTTTAATTATACCTCTGAATGACCTTATAGCGAACCTGAAGCATCGTGATGTTTAATAATACTTTCAAGAATGCCTAATATGGATTAGATGAGGCTTCAATACTATTAAATGATGAGATGCGCAAGTTTGCGCAATAGAGGGGCCTAAAGCGTCAACTTTTGAATCTACGCCATTCGGTGAACATTTAAGCAAATGGGAGCATAGTAATATTTAAATATATGCTTGGGAATGATTATTATGGGCCATGGAAGGCTTAGATATATTAAACGGCATTTCGCGCTACTTTGCGCAATTAAGGGACTAATTGCGTCAAACTGCAAATGTAGGTCGAATCGTTTGATAACGGACCTTCCGAAATATGACCATGAGTTAAACATACCCTATTTATTATATATATAGCTTAGATATAGGCTTGGAGGTGTTTGGTGCGCAAAAATAAACTTTTACGTCATGCAGGGACTAAAAGTGTCAAAAAGTGCACAAGTTTGCATTTTCGCGCATATCTTGTATATTCCCGGACACCCAAAAATTTATGTAAGCACTAAAATATTTTATTTTAGTGTTTGGCTTGATAAAATTCCATTTGTCGCGTAATTTGGATCGTTTTTAGCGTCCGTCCGTGTTTCGTCGTTATTAGCCGAACAACGGGACCGTAGGACCAAACAAACCGACATCCGGCATATTTTTGAGCATGTTTCATGTTCCCTATACTTAGGCATCATTGTAGAGCCTTAAAAATGGTTTAACGGGCCTTAGATGTGTCGGGAATGACAATTATCAAGTGCAGGGGCCAAATGTGACAAGTTTTGATAATGGACATGTGTTGTACAGGCCCTTACGGACCGTATACAGGACCTTACGGTCCATATACTAGTGCCAGCAAGCAGAAATTTAAAAACCAGCCTTGGTTTTGCTCTTTGTCTCTCATACTTGATTCTATGGGCTGAATTTGGAACACCCATGGTTTTCTAAATCAGTGGACATACTTGTAGGGCTGAGATCGAATCCCGTTTACAGAGGAACGATCCTAACGGCTCTCAAAATCCTATAAATACCCCCCCTTTGATTTGGGTTTCTTTTGCACCATTTCTTCCTTTCTGATTTCTCTGAATTCTTTGAGGGTCTTGAGCTTCTTGAGAACCTCTTTCAGTCCTTTGGACTCTTGTAAGTAATCCCTTCATGCTTAGTTTAATTATTTAGCATTTTTAACCGAAAAGTCAAGCGTTCTCGATAAACACTTTGACTTTTAAACTGTTAAGCCATTGTTCGCGTTGAACATAGCTACGTGACCATAATTAGGTAGGTAATTAACCCTCAAAAGGGCGCCTCCTAATTACCACGTTTACTTAGTTAAATTGTCGGGTCAAATGAAAGTGAAACGGGTTAGTTTTAAATAAAATGCATAACTATTAAATTAAAAGTCATAAAATCAGTTTTGCCACATTAATAACTTGGTAAATATTAGTTGAACATGCCTAAGCATGATTCAACCCGACAATTCTAAGTATAGGCTCGGTTCGGAACCGAAAGTCGCAAAAGTTGACTTTTGCTTTGACTTTCAGTTCTGACCCGATTTAGATTAATTTAGATATGCCTTAGGATTCCATTAGGACCGTATTATAAGTTAGTATAACCCTCCAAGGTTATACAACTTGGTTCCATAGAAATCCTAGTTCATGCATGTTTCCGTTAAATGCCTAAATGTTGACCGTTATGCCTTTTTGCCCCTAAAACGAGAAATTTGAAAATGTGAGAGAACAATAATCTTTATTGCTGACTTATAAACTTGTCCCTAAAATTTGACATCAGTTGGAGGTCTAGATTAGAAGTTATGCTCATTAGCGTAAATGAAAAGCTTTTTTATTAATTAAACGACATAATTAGCGTATATCCTATCTAAACCTAATTTTTGATACCAAACTTTTTACTTACTAATATAAAATAATATTTTGAGATTTTTAAATATTTTTATTTATTTTTAGGTTGAGCATAACATAAGGTTATAGGCTTGATTCGGTAATTGCCGGTTTTGCCCTTTTGGGCTATAAAACGAGTTTTACAAATCCTTTTGACCCCGAACCTCTTTCTACTGATGTAATATGATAAATAAAATATTTTGAGCCTTCTGGAATAATAAAAATATCAGCTTTTTATACAAAACCCGGAAATGGCTCCAAATCGCCTTTTTAAGCGTTTTTAACGCATAACATGTATCAAAACTATTTTAAACATATAAGGGCTGATGCCTACTGATATATTTAGTAAATTTTTATATTTTAACAGTAAGGAAAAGTTTTAAACTCAGGTTTTCAGTTTTAACCTTTTAAGCCTATGTGGAATTACCAAAATGCCCCTACGGTGCATAGTATGGTTATAATTAATAAATTTCACATATATATCATACCCTACTGTTATAACTTATTAAAGTAAGTATATTTACTGATTAAATCAGACCTGTAACTCAAGATGATATTTAATCTCTATTATAACCTTTAAAATGACCAAAATACCCCTAAGGGGCATAAAATGGTTTTAATTTCGTTTTGGGCATAATGGAAGGTATCCTACTGATATCACAACATATTTAAGGCATATTAACTTAGGAAACCTGTTCATGACTCTTGTGGTTACTCGTTACGCACTTTACGCGTTCGGATCGACTTATGTAACTAGTTTACGCATATTAGCCGAAAAGGGTCAAACCATATCATTTCTGTCTCAAAATCCAGAATGTGATTAAGTTACCCATATTAAACAAGTATGCAAGCTTTTTCGGGTCAAAACTACATTCTAAACCGGTCTTCGCTTTATCATGCGTTTGAACCGTGTCTTCCTTTTGAAAACTAACCGGTCTAAGCATAGGCTTAATTAAAGACCCGTTAGGAATCTAATAGGTTATTAAAAACCTTCGTTCCAGATTTAGGAGCCCAGTAAAATCTATCTGTACTTGCTTGGTGGTATACGGCTGGGATAAATTATATAAATTTGCTCAGGTAAATACTTTTAACTTATTTTCCCTATACGGGCTTGGGGTACGATATATAAAATACCGCTTGGTCGGGTAATTGACCTTAACCGGTTGGTGGTTAAGAGTAGTCAAATGACCCGTTTGAAAATGTTGTTTTGTTTGTTTAACGCCTTTGGGGGTTTAATGACCATGTCCCGGATATCCTTGGTATCATTCAAAGAATTGCCACGACCTTAGCACACGGGTGTAGGCGTACACCCGTAGTGCATTAAATTCAATAAAGTATAACAGTCGGTACGAGAAGAAATCTCGCGGCGGAACTATACTATGTGGTGACTCTATTAATCTTTAACCCGGTACGACCCGGACAACTGAACGCATAACAAACATGTAATTCTTTTACAAGATTATAAGCAAATAATGATCCCAAGTTATAAAAAGTTTTGTGCCGCGGGCATTCAAATCAATTTTAAAACCTTTTTCAAAATGAGTCAGTTAAATTGTATTTACCAGTGAAAACTAACTTATTTTCCCAAAAAGACTAAGTGCAGGTACTACGCGTAATAGGCTGGTCCCTCCTAGCATCAAATAGAAGTCTCGCAAGCTTAGATGCCTGAAGTCTGTTGAACAATGTTTTATTTTGTTTTGCGATCCGCCTGTGGATCTTTTACTTTCCGTTTGTAATACTTGGATATTACTTCATATCAGATTGTAATATATTTATCTTTTGCTTCCGCTGTGCATTTAAATTGTGTGGTTTGACTATGATGATATCAACTACGTCACGTACTCCCCACCGGGCCCACCGGTGACACGTGGTAAAATTGGGGTGTGACAAAATTAATCCCCCAGACCTACCCGTAGCATCAACATACTCAAAGTCAAACTCACCCGTCCCCCAGAATCTACTTACATCCACCCCTTCGATCGACTGAAACTGAGTTTCCTGCAACATTATAAAACCAACCTCATTTGTCACCTTTAGCTTTCGAATCCACGAACTCTTTCCAATGGACCACAACCCTCTAATGTTCCATGATATAACATTCATTGAGGAACTGATTGAAAGCCTTCTTCGCTAATCATCTTCACAATAGACTACTCATACCTCTCAATGTTATGTACTCCAAGATTCTTGACCAAGTTAACCGTCTCAATAACTTCTTCAACGTTTTCCTCCACAGCCTGATTAATGTCCCCTTGTATGCAACCCGGTTCCACCTCATTCCTTCCAACCTCCACATTCACCGTCTCTTTATTAAGATCAGGAGTGACAAACACTTCCTGTGACCCTTCGACTTCAGCAGGATCCTTGGGATTCCCGTTTATGGTAAAAATAAACCGATCTATATCAAAGGGGTCATCCCCTTCTCTAGATCGTTTTTTCGGCCTTTCTTGGTGTCACACCCCGATTTCCACGTGTCTCACCGGTGGGCCCGGTGGGGGATTACCGTGACGATGTTGGCAACAATATAGTCAAACCACACAATTATATAATGCACAGCGGAAGCATAAGATAAATATATAAACTCAACCTCTGGTTGTAATATCAAATGTATTATAGAAGTTGAATATATCCACAGCGGATCAAAATAAATAAATGTTGTTCATTCAGATACAGCATCGAGTTTGCGAGACTATTCATGATGCTTAGGCAGCTAATACCAGCCAATTTCGTCTAGCACCTGCACTTAATCTTTTTGGGGAAAATACGTCAGTTTACACTGGTAAATACATTCAACTGACACATTTGAAAATGTTTATTAAAATTGATTTGAATACACAAGGCACAAACTCTTTTATAACTTGGGAAAATTATAATAAAATCTTGTGAACGTTTTACATGTTCTTTTATGCGTTCAGTAGCCCGGGTCGTGCCGGGTTAAAGATTTATAGACACACCACGTTTGCGTAAAACCGTAGTATAAAAACCAACGGCTACGTCTTTTAATTTAATGTCGACACTTTATACCGGGTGTACGCCTACACCGGGATGTCGATGGTCGTGGCCATTTCGTAAAATGATGCCAGGGATATCCGGGACAACGGTCATTAAACCCCCCAAAGGCTTATAAGCAACAAAACTGTTTAAATGAGCCGATCATATTATTTAATTAACCACCTAAGCGATGGAAGAATATAATGCTCAATCAAGCGGTATTAATATACCGTAACCCAAGCCCATATAGGGGAAATAAGTTAAAGTATTTACCTTTGCAAGTATATTTCCTTAATTTGGATTAAATCACCGATAGCTTTTACTGGGGCTCCTAATCTGGAACGAAGGTTTTAATTAACCTCTTAGAATCCTAACGAGTCGTTATAATGGCCGTAGCCTAGACCGGTTGGTTCCGATATATATAGATATGGTTTAATCGCGCGGAAAGGCGAAAACCGAGAATAGAGTGTGATTCTGACCCAACAAGTTCAGAGACTTGTTTTATATGGGTTAATGGTTCACACTCTGGATTTTGGGGTTCAAATGATATTATTTGACCCGTATCGGCTAAATTATGAAAACTAGTTTCATAATCCGAACCGTGCGCGCAATAGGCGAAACGGTTAACCATGAGAGTCGTACGCTTATTTCCTAAGTCAATATGCCTTAAATGGGTTGTAGTATCAGTAGGATACCTTCCGTGACGCCCGTAACGAGTTTAAGTTAGTATTATGCCCCGTAGGGGCTTTTCGGTCATTTTAAGGACTTTTAAAAAAGGCTTTTCGAGTTCTACAGGAAATCTGAGTTTCCCGAACAGCTTATAAAGCTTAAAATACTTTATTTATTATTTAAAACCAGTAGCAACTGGAATCGGGTCAAAAGACCTTGTAGAGCTCATGTTTTGGCCGAAAAGGGCATATTCGGTATTTACCGAACCGTAGCCATAACCGCAGGTTATGAGCAAGGTAAAAATTATTAAAAATCTTTAAAATTCCCAAAATATTAATTTATAACAGTGGGTAAAAGATTTGGTGACGAAATCTTGGTTTAGATAGGCGTTATGCTAATTGCGCCGTTTATTACAAAAGTTTATTTAAATTGCGCTAATTAGCATAACTCTCATTCTAGACCTCGGATTGATGTGAAACTTTAAGGACATGCTTATAATTTAATAAGCAAGGTTTTGGTCCGTTCACGTGTCCGAAATACTCGTTTTAATTTTAAAAGGCCGTTACGGTCAACTTTTAGGCGAATGACGGAATTGCGCAAAAGACTCGGATAACTCATGAACCGACCACAGAGGTTTATACCAACATGTGACCTGGTCCTAAGAGAGTCCTAAGGTATATTTATACCTTACTAAAACGGGTCAGAACTGAAGTCAAAGCAAAAGTCAAACTTTTGCGACATTCGGCTCCGAACCGGTTCAATATAGCAAATGGTCGATTCAAACGAGCGCAAACAAGTTTATATACTTAATATCATGTTTTATAAGTGTCAAAACAGGTTTCATAACATATACATTACATATTATGCATAAATCGCTAAAATAGCTTTCTGTTGACTTTTTAACCGCACGTTTGACTCGATTTTTGACATAGTTAGAGTGGTGATCAGGGGGAACCTTTTTTAGAGGTTTATTACCCACATAATTACCTACTCAAAACTACTTTTGATCCGTCATAAGACTGAACCATTTGCAAGTTATTGTAATGACAACCGTTAGTTACGACGGTTGCGTTTTTGAGCTTTAACTATGGAAATGCAGGACCAAATGAGTATGAACGACTTACAGAAGTGTGTTCTTGCTTATAGAGCAGAGAAAGATGCTTGGAGCTTCTTTAGAATGACCAGAGAAGTTGATTTGTGTTGTGTGAATTGTTATGAGCCAATGTGGCTATTTATAGTGAAACTTAGGCTCTAAGATCATTACAACTCATGCTACACTGAGTGTGGATGATGGGCAGATGTCCCCTAAGTGTTATGGGTCGAGCATAGAGTGCCCATGCCCCATTAATTGGTTGTTGGTCGTTCAAAAGGGTCCAAAGGTCAAGTAGTTACAATGTTTCTGCATCTGGGCGTCCCACGCGGCCCGCATGGGAGTTCCATGCCATTTTAATGCGGGTCGCCTAGGATTTGAATATCAGACGCGTAATACAGGAGGCTCGCGGCCCGCCTCAACTTAACCATAACCTTCACGCGGGTCGCGAGAGGTTAAGATTTCAGAAATTTTAAATCTTTGGTCATGATTGCGAAATCCTGGTAATTAATAACGAAATCTTTCGTAATGATTCACCTGACCTTTCGGGTTTGAAAGGGTAACTTTGCGGTTTGGCCCTCGGTTATTTACCGATAGGGGCCTCGTGTTATTTACCCGTGTTGTTAAGTCCCCAGTTTATTTATTAATTATACAGAAAGCCTTAACTTTCATTATTGACGCTTTTAACCCTTCTCATACGAATTTGAGTATAACTCTTTCGTTTTAAGACGGAACTTCGCGGAATTTATACAGTATATTCTAGTGAGCGTATAATACTGTTACGAAGCCTTGGGAACGTTAAAGGGTCACTCAGAGGTATAATTAAACATGTTGACACAGTTAACCCCTGTAGCTCGTAATCTCTCACTTTCTTCCGCGTTTCGCTTCCGTATGATTTATGATTTATTCGTTTGAAGGTACAAGCATTTATTTAGGGTTACTATACAGTATATTTACCCTTGTTGACATTTATAACCCTCGAATTTATATACTTTCGAGGTTTGTCAAAATTAATCCTTTATTTATTATAGATGCCACGTGTAATCAAATGACACGTGTTAACACATCATTGGACACAAAATTTCGAGGTGTTACATCCTCACCCCCTTAAAATAAATCTCGACCCGAGATTTACTCAAATAAATAGGGGTACTTTTCTTTCATTGTAGCCTCGACTTCCCACGTATATTCAGGGCCTCTACGAGCATCCCATTTGACTTTTACGATCGGTACGTGTTTTCTGCGAAGCTTCTTTACCTGTCGATCTTCGATCGACAAAGGTTTTTCTATGAACTTTAAGCTCTCATCTATATGCACATCTGTGTGTGGAATCACCAATGATTCATCGGCGAAGCACTTTTTGAGATTGCAGATGTGGAATACGTTATGAATTCCATTGAGCTCTTCAGGCAAGTTCAATTTGTAGGCAACTGATCCGACTCGTTCAATGACCTCAAAAGGTCCTATGTATCTCGGACTCAGCTTGCCTTTCTTGCCGAAACGCATCACCCCCTTCCAGGGTGACACCTTAAGTAACACTTTTTCACCTACTTCGAAGTGAAAATCCTTACGCTTTGGATCAGCGTAGCTCTTCTGCCTATCGCGGGCAGCCTTGAGACGTTCCCGGATCTGGACAATCTTGTCCGTTGTCTGGAAAACAATCTCTGGTCCTGATAGTTGGACCTCCCCTACTTCCGCCCAACAAACAGGCGATCTGCATTTCCTACCATATAATGCCTCAAAAGGCGCAGCCTTTATGCTGGTGTGGTAGCTATTATTGTAGGAGAATTCGATCAGGGGTAGGTTTTTATCCCAGTTACCACCTAAATCGATCGCACATGCACGAAGCATGTCTTCTAGCGTTTGGATAGTACGCTCACTTTGACCGTCCGTCTGTGGATGGTAAGCCGTACTAAAGTTTAAACGCGTGCCCAAAGATTGCTGGAAACTTTTCCAGAAGTGAGATGTGTATCTAGTATCCCTGTCGGAGATAATAGACACAGGTATGCCGTGTAAGGCTACAATCTTATCAACATAAAGTTGGGCTAACATATCGGAGCTATATGTCTCCTTAATGGGTAGGAAATGAGCTGATTTAGTCAGCCTATCGACTATGACCCATATTGTATCGTTTCCTTTCCTGGTTTTGGGTAACTTGGTTATGAAGTCCATAGTTACGCATTCCCACTTCCACTCGGGAAGTTCAGGCTGTTGTAGCAAGCCAGACGGCTTTTGGTGCTCGGCTTTGACTTGAGCACAAGTCAAGCACTTTGCTACATGGGCGGCTACAGACTTTTTCAAGCCTATCCACCAATAATTTGCCTTTAAGTCTTGGTACATCTTGTCAGCACCAGGATGGACTGAGTATTTGGAACTATGGGCTTCCTGGAGAACAACATCTCGTAGTCCTCCATAAATCGGAACCCATATACGTCCGTTCAGCCTAAGAATTCCATCCTTGCTAAGAGTCAACTGCTCCTCAGTTACTCCCAGCTTTTCATTAGGATAATTAGCTTCCAACACAGCCTCATGCTGCGCAGCTAATATCCTTTCAATTAGATTGTTCTTGACTTCAATGCTCTTGGCATTGATTCGAATGGGTTTTACCCTTTCCTTTCTGCTCAAGGCATCGGCGACTACATTCGCCTTGCCGGGATGGTACCTGATCTCGCAATCATAGTCATTCAGGGTCTCCATCCAACGGCGTTGCCTCATGTTCAACTCCTTCTGGTTGAACAGGTGCTGGAGGCTTTTGTGATCAGAATAAATCACAAATTTAATACCATAAAGGTAATGTCTCCACAACTTTAGTGCAAATACAACGGCACCCAACTCCAAATCATGGGTGGTGTAATTCTTTTCATGCACCTTTAATTGCCTTGAAGCATAGGCAATCACCTTGCCCTTCTGCATAAGAACACACCCCATGCCCGTGTGTGATGCATCGCAGTAAACTACGAATTCATCTGTACCTTCCGGTAGTGTCAACACAGGTGCGTTGCTTAGCTTTTGCTTCAGTATTTCGAAGGACTCTTGCTGCTTTGGGCCCCAAATGTACTTTTCTTTCTTCTTGGTCAAGGAAGTCAAGGGCGCAGCAATCCTCGAAAATTTTTCAATAAATCTCCTGTAGTATCCTGCTAACCCCAGGAAACTACGGATTTCGGTAGGCGTCTTTGGCTCTTGCCAGTTCATGACTGCCTCTACCTTAGCGGGATCCACTTGGATACCACGCTCGCTCACAACGTGACCTAAAAATTGAACCTCTCGTAGCCAGAATTCACATTTCGAGAATTTGGCGTAGAGTTTCTCACGCTGTAGTAATTCAAGAATGCAACGGAGGTGCTTCTCGTGGTCTGTTTGGTTCTTGGAATAGATAAGGATATCGTCGATGAAGACTATGACGAATTTGTCCAAGTACGGCTTGCAAACGCGATTCATGAGATCCATGAACGCAGCCGGTGCATTTGTGAGCCCAAAAGGCATCACTAGGAACTCGTAATGACCATAGCGAGTTCTAAATGCTGTCTTATGTACATCTTCATCTCTGACCCTTAGTTGATGATAACCCGACCTTAAGTCGATCTTGGAGAAGTAGCTTGCTCCTTGCAGCTGATCGAATAGATCATCGATCCTTGGTAAAGGATATCTATTCTTTATGGTAACTTTATTCAGTTCTCTATAGTCGATGCACAACCGCATCGATCCGTCCTTCTTCTTTACAAATAGGACAGGAGCTCCCCAGGGAGATGAACTAGGTCTGATAAAACCTTTCGCCAGCAGTTCATCCAACTGGGTCCTCAGTTCTTTCATTTCCGTCGGAGCTAATCTGTAAGGTGCTCTTGCTATCGGAGCCGCTCCGGGAATGATGTCTATTCTGAACTCCACTTGTCTATATGGTGGCAAACCAGGTAGTTCTTCGGGAAAAACCTCGGGGTATTCAGAAATGACAGGAAGATCCTCGATCTTCGGCTTCGGTTCTTCAATTATCACCTGAGCCATGTAAATTACACAACCTCTGTTCAAACACCTTGAAGCTTTCAGCATAGATACGTCTTCGGGCAATCCGTACTGCGTATCCCCTCGAATGGTAAGTGATTCACCACTCGGAGTCTTTAGCACTATCTGCCTCTTGCCGCAAATAATTTGGGCCTGATTATGGGATAACCAGTCCATGCCTAGCACGATGTCAAAACCCGCTAATTTGAAGGGAAGTAGAGATAGAGGAAAAGAATGGTTCCTAATGGACATTTCACATCCTTCTAGAACAGTTGAGACGGTTTCTATCGTGCCGTCTGCTAACTCTACTTCGTATTTCATATCAAGGGTTTTGATAGGCATATTTAGTAGTTGGCAAAATTTTTTATCTACAAAGGATTTATCAGCGCCAGAATCGAATAGTACTCTTGCAAATATATTATTTACGAGAAAAGTACCTGTAAGCACATTGTCGTCCTTAACCGCTTCCTTTGCATCCATGCGAAAAACTCTCGCATTTGACTTCTTAGTCTCTTCCGCCTTCTTGGCATACTTAGGGCAATTACTCTTTATGTGCCCCTTTTCGTTACAACCATAGCAGGTTGCATCCTTTATCTTTTTGCACTCCACGGTCTTGTGATCCTTGGACTTGCATAGCCCACAGGATGGAGTCTTTTGTTGCTACTGTGAACCAGACGCAAACCTACACTTCCCGGAGTGAGGTTTCTTGCAGACCTTGCAGTGAGGTCTTCCATCAGCTTGCCCCTCCTTCTTTGCCTCCGACCTTCTCTTGCCCTCACCGTTTCCACGGTGCTTTTTCCCAGACTTTCGTGAGGTATCATCCTCACGTTTTCGCTTTTCAGCCTACTTGCTCCTTTGTGCCCTCAGACGGACAGCATCAAGTGTAAGAGACAAGGAGAGGTCAGTAACTGACCTGAAGGTCGTCGGCCTAGAGGCCTTCACACTGGCCTTGATCGCCGGCTCTAAGCCCCCAATGAAGCGGGCAATCCTTCGAGGTTCTGGTGTCACAAGATATGGCACCAGGCGTGACATGGTGTTAAAGCTTGTCAGATATGCTTGACAATCCAGGTTTGTCATCACTAGTGAGACAAAATCCGCCTCAATCTTCTCAACCTCATGTTGAGGGCAGTAGTTTTCTTTTATGAGGGCAATAAACTCCCCCCATGACATTTTGTATAAGGCAGACTTACCTGAAGCCTGCACCAGAGCTCTCCACCATGCCAGGGCCTCGCCCTTGAATGACTGGGACACAAACTTTACCACGTCCCTCTCAGCGCACCCGCTGATGTCCACAATCGTGTCCATCTCGTCTAGCCAGGTGATACAGTCAACCGCACCTTTCTCCCCTGTAAATTCACGGGGCTTACATGATACAAAGTATTTGTAGGTGCAACCCTTAGCACTGGATGCATCAGTATATTCTCTATCGCGATGAACGCTGTGCTCAGTGGACGAGTGTTTGTCGTCATCTTTCTTGGGTTCAGAGGGTGGTTTGGAGTGTGTCTTTGGTTTAGAGGGTGGTTTTGACACGGTTCTGCCTTGGGACTCAGTATATTGACGATCAATAGCTGCCTGAACAGCATTGTCAATCAGAGCCTTCAGTTGTGCGCCTGTCAGATGCACTGGCGTATTGTCATAGTCATCTTCATTTGTGTGGCTGTTCTCTCCATTGGGATCCGCCATTGTAACTTGAATCTGTTACAGAAGATAACAAAATTTTGTTTAGGAGATTATTATATAATTGTCTTTTATGACAATTTGTCAACCATGGTACGGAGACCATATTTGGTTAACTTATTATGTCTTTTAATATTAGGATTTGAGTATATCCTATTTCAGCTATATGAATAGTATTGGCGGCATAAAGCCTAATCATGATGATGTTTTATAATATTAGCCGAGATTTCAGAGAATCAAAGGCATAGAGATTTGAACCGTAGTTCTTTTTATCTCTTTTTGACAGGGAGTCATAGACCACCACTGCCTTTTGTCTTTATGAGACAATTATTATGGCCCATAGGCACTACACCTCTAATGGATGTTTTAATATGGTTGGCCCGTAGGCACTACATCTCTAATGGATGTTTTAATATGGTTGGCCCGTAGGCACTACATCTCTAATGGATGTTTTAATAATACTGGCCCGTAGGCACTACATCACTAATGGATGTTTTAATAATATTGGCCCGTAGGCACTACATCACTAATGGATGTTTTAATAATATTGGCCCGTAGGCACTACATCACTAATGGATGTTTTAATAATACTGGCTCGTAGGCACTACATCACTAATGGATGTATTTAATAATATTGATCACCTTCATTGGTGATTTAACCCACGATTTATAAATCATTTATTTGGGTTCTGAAATCCGTAAAGAATTAACGTATAAGAATGACGTGCGTGATTTTTAACGAATCACATCTGCCATGATCGTTAACATGCGTACAGAGGTTAACAGGGAATCAGAATCTTTTCAATTAGGTCGTACCATCTTGACTGGATCTTAAAAGACACCAAGCTAGGTTTCACCTTTCAAGATTCTTTATTTAGGCAGATCAATATAAAAGGAATGGTTTTGATTTATTTTATATATATTAAAACAAAACTCATAACATACATTCCATAATCTCAAATACAATTACATATTGCCCTAAACGGGTCTTTCAAATAGTACATACCTTCATAGAGGTTTAAAAATAAGTGACAAGTCCACGCAGGGACTAATACAAGATAGGTGTCCATGCAAGGACTAAAGATAAGTCCACGTAGGGACTGAAATATGATAAGTTGTCCACGCAGGGACTTATTTCAAAGTAGAAATTACATTAGTACAACTATTAAGGGCTAATGGTCACGTTTCTTCTTTTTGCCCTTTAGTAGGTTCGCCAAGCCTTTGAGAAATCCTCGGTGGCTTTTCTTCTCTTCCTCGAACTCTCTCTCCACACGATCTAGTCGATGGAGTATTTCTTCCTGTTCAGGAGGAGAGAAACGTGGTTGTGGCGCATGATGCGGAACTGGAGGTCTGGGAGGTATTGGATACCCATGAGCTGAGTAGTCCGGTGGTCCCATGTTTCCATGTGCTCCGTCAGGGTAGCGCGCATTATATCTTGCCGACACCACATATGGGTCGCGCTCATAGCCGTAGTTGTATTGTGCTTGTGACGGTTCGAACGGGTTGTAAGCCGTTGGACCCGTGTAAGCAGGTATGGGTTGGTCATACCCAAATGGTGGCGAATTTCGTGCAGCAGGTGCGGAGTTCGCCTCCTGTATAGGACTTGAAGGTCCTTCTTCTTGTAGTGGCGGATAGTGGCTACTACTAGAATGTCGAGGAGTGCTGAAGTGGATACCCCCTCCTCCTCGTGTAGACATACGAGCATTTGTCCTCCTACGCCTTAGCGGATCAGGTATTACTGGTTGTGCCGGTGGCGGAGGTGGTGGCGTAACTGCCTCAAAGCGTGAATCCTCAGAGGGATTCTGTGGATGTCGTGGTTGTTGAGATGTCTGTTGAGGTGGCGTGTAGTACCACTCATGTCGGTCAAACATCGCTTGGAAACTGTCTGGCCCCTGATAGGGCGTTCCATGGAAGGATGACCCATCAGAGACTTCTATCGGATGCGTGGGCGTACCACGCGCAGGTTCAGTTGGATCCTCATCTTCCTCCATGGGATCTTCAGAAAAGTGGTCTTGTGGACCAAGCGGAACGAATCCTGAAGGTTTTTGTATGTAGTCAGCCGGATTAAACTGACTTATGTAGTATGGAGTAGGGTCGTCATAATTCCGGGTTGATACTGAACGTTGTAGAGGTATGAAGGAAGGTTGTGGGTTGTTGGGATCATTTTCTGAATTTGGCCCAAAGGAGTGCCGGTAGGATGGCGTCGAGCTGTGCGAAGTGGAATGCCTCGCGGGTTCGTAAAGATTTCTTCGTCGTTGTGGCTCTTCGCTCCGTGTCATCGAAGGCTGTCTTGTACCAGATGGTCCAGCTTCGTTATCGTGATGTGTCACGACTTCTCCTCGGCCTCTTCGTCCCCTTCCTCTTCCTCGGAATATAACAGGTGGCATTTTCCTGCTTAATAAAACTTTAAATACAATAATAAAAGAAAAGACAAAATTGGAATAACAATTCGAATTTGTCCTAAGTTCTTGTCTAGACTCAAGTATGTGCAATTGTGTCATTGAGATTAAACACAATAGGATAGTGTTTAATTCACTCAATGTTGGCTCTGATACCAACCTGTCACACCCCGATTTCCACGTGTCTCACCGGTGGGCCCGGTGGGGGATTACCGTGACGATGTTGGCAACAATATAGTCAAACCACACAATTATATAATGCACAGCGGAAGCATAAGATAAATATATAAACTCAACCTCTGGTTGTAATATCAAATGTATTACAGAAGTTGAATATATCCACAGCGGATCAAAATAAATAAATGTTGTTCATTCAGATACAGCATCGAGTTTGCGAGACTATTCATGATGCTTAGGCAGCTAATACCAGCCAATTTCGTCTAGCACCTGCACTTAATCTTTTTGGGGAAAATACGTCAGTTTACACTGGTAAATACATTCAACTGACACATTTGAAAATGTTTATTAAAATTGATTTGAATGCACAAGGCACAAACTCTTTTATAACTTGGGAAAATTATAATAAAATCTTGTGAACGTTTTACATGTTCTTTTATGCGTTCAGTAGCCCGGGTCGTGCCGGGTTAAAGATTTATAGACACACCACGTTTGCGTAAAACCGTAGTATAAAAACCAACGGCTACGTCTTTTAATTTAATGTCGACACTTTATACCGGGTGTACGCCTACACCGGGATGTCGATGGTCGTGGCCATTTCGTAAAATGATGCCAAGGATATCCGGGACAACGGTCATTAAACCCCCCAAAGGCTTATAAGCAACAAAACTGTTTAAATGAGCCGATCATATTATTTAATTAACCACCTAAGCGATGGAAGAATATAATGCTCAATCAAGCGGTATTAATATACCGTAACCCAAGCCCATATAGGGGAAATAAGTTAAAGTATTTACCTTTGCAAGTATATTTCCTTAATTTGGATTAAATCACCGATAGCTTTTACTGGGGCTCCTAATCTGGAACGAAGGTTTTAATTAACCTCTTAGAATCCTAACGAGTCGCTATAATGGCCGTAGCCTAGACCGGTTGGTTCCGATATATATAGATATGGTTTAATCGCGCGGAAAGGCGAAAACCGAGAATAGAGTGTGATTCTGACCCAACAAGTTCAGAGACTTGTTTTATATGGGTTAATGGTTCACACTCTGGATTTTGGGGTTCAAATGATATTATTTGACCCGTATCGGCTAAATTATGAAAACTAGTTTCATAAGCCGAACCGTGCGCGCAATAGGCGAAACGGTTAACCATGAGAGTCGTACGCTTATTTCCTAAGTCAATATGCCTTAAATGGGTTGTGGTATCAGTAGGATACCTTCCGTGACGCCCGTAACGAGTTTAAGTTAGTATTATGCCCCGTAGGGGCTTTTCGGTCATTTTAAGGACTTTTAAAAAAGGCTTTTCGAGTTCTACAGGAAATCTGAGTTTCCCGAACAGCTTATAAAGCTTAAAATACTTTATTTATTATTTAAAACCAGCAGCAACTGGAATCGGGTCAAAAGACCTTGTAGAGCTCATGTTTTGGCCGAAAAGGGCATATTCGGTATTTACCGAACCGTAGCCATAACCGCAAGTTATGAGCAAGGTAAAAATTATTAAAAATCTTTAAAATTCCCAAAATATTAATTTATAACAGTGGGTAAAAGATTTGGTGACGAAATCTTGGTTTAGATAGGCGTTATGCTAATTGCACCGTTTATTACAAAAGTTTATTTAAATTGCGCTAATTAGCATAACTCTCATTCTAGACCTCGGATTGATGTGAAACTTTAAGGACATGCTTATAATTTAATAAGCAAGGTTTTGGTCCGTTCACGTGTCCGAAATACTCGTTTTAATTTTAAAAGGCCGTTACGGTCAACTTTTAGGCGAATGACGGAATTGCGCAAAAGACTCGGATAACTCATGAACCGACCACAGAGGTTTATACCAACATGTGACCTGGTCCTAAGAGAGTCCTAAGGTATATTTATACCTTACTAAAACGGGTCAGAACTGAAGTCAAAGCAAAAGTCAAACTTTTGCGACATTCGGCTCCGAACCGGTTCAATATAGCAAATGGTCGATTCAAACGAGCGCAAACAAGTTTATATACTTAATATCATGTTTTATAAGTGTCAAAACAGGTTTCATAACATATACATTACATATTATGCATAAATCGCTAAAATAGCTTTCTGTTGACTTTTTAACCGCACGTTTGACTCGATTTTTGACATAGTTAGAGTGGTGATCAGGGGGAACCTTTTTTAGAGGTTTATTACCCACATAATTACCTACTCAAAACTACTTTTGATCCGTCATAAGACTGAACCATTTGCAAGTTATTGTAATGACAACCGTTAGTTACGACGGTTGCGTTTTTGAGCTTTAACTATGGAAATGCAGGACCAAATGAGTATGAACGACTTACAGAAGTGTGTTCTTGCTTATAGAGCAGAGAAAGATGCTTGGAGCTTCTTTAGAATGACCAGAGAAGTTGATTTGTGTTGTGTGAATTGTTATGAGCCAATGTGGCTATTTATAGTGAAACTTAGGCTCTAAGATCATTACAACTCATGCTACACTGAGTGTGGATGATGGGCAGATGTCCCCTAAGTGTTATGGGTCGAGCATAGAGTGCCCATGCCCCATTAATTGGTTGTTGGTCGTTCAAAAGGGTCCAAAGGTCAAGTAGTTACAATGTTTCTGCATCTGGGCGTCCCACGCGGCCCGCATGGGAGTTCCATGCCATTTTAATGCGGGTCGCCTAGGATTTGAATATCAGACGCGTAATACAGGAGGCTCGCGGCCCGCCTCAACTTAACCATAACCTTCACGCGGGTCGCGAGAGGTTAAGATTTCAGAAATTTTAAATCTTTGGTCATGATTGCGAAATCCTGGTAATTAATAACGAAATCTTTCGTAATGATTCACCTGACCTTTCGGGTTTGAAAGGGTAACTTTGCGGTTTGGCCCTCGGTTATTTACCGATAGGGGCCTCGTGTTATTTACCCGTGTTGTTAAGTCCCCGGTTTATTTATTAATTATACAGAAAGCCTTAACTTTCATTATTGACGCTTTTAACCCTTCTCATACGAATTTGAGTATAACTCTTTCGTTTTAAGACGGAACTTCGCGGAATTTATACAGTATGTTCTAGTGAGCGTATAATACTGTTACGAAGCCTTGGGAACGTTAAAGGGTCACTCAGAGGTATAATTAAACATGTTGACACAGTTAACCCCTGTAGCTCGTAATCTCTCACTTTCTTCCGCGTTTCGCTTCCGTATGATTTATGATTTATTCGTTTGAAGGTACAAGCATTTATTTAGGGTTACTATACAGTATATTTACCCTTGTTGACATTTATAACCCTCGAATTTATATACTTTCGAGGTTTGTCAAAATTAATCCTTTATTTATTATAGATGCCACGTGTAATCAAATGACACGTGTTAACACATCATTGGACACAAAATTTCGAGGTGTTACACTTGGCCCAAAGGAGAAGGTAATTTGTCTGACCTCATCTTTTTCCGAAAACTACCTCTTCTCTTGTTCTTATTATCCTTATTAGTCTGCCCACCAGATAAGTGAGAGCTAAAAACCTCCTTAACACCACGTCCAATATCTTGCGAAGAGTTACCAGACTGAAAATTACTATCACAAACCTCATTCTGAACTGCTTCCATACCCACCAGAGGATCAACATTCAAATCACCATCTATGTCTTCTTTTTCTAACCTTACATCATCATGCAAACTATCTTCTGAGACTTCGACCACCTCCTCCAAACAATCTGGTATCCAATCCCTAACTTCTTCCTCTATGACAACTGAGAACACTTCCTTCCTCCACTTTAACGATAAGTTCGAATTGATCCTATAGACAGAATTACACAGGACTCCAATCATGACATGAGATAAATCTTCTTCTACTTCACTGACTTGAGCCGGTTGAATAACGGTACCAAACTTAGATCCAATATCATTGAACACACACTCCTCGAACAAACACAATGGAACCCCAAAAATCTTAAGCCATGCAATACGTTCAACCAGTAACCGTTGCCCTTTCCAATGATCCAATGTACCAAAAACCGACTTCCACACTTCTCTTTGACCGATGAAACTCACCATTGTCTCCTGATCTTCAAATACTAGGACAACCCATAATCCTCCCACATACCTAATCCCAACCTTCAGCATTCCTATCGAAGACAACCAAACCCTCAAAGAAGTTAAGTCTCGCAAACAACGAGCCCTACTAAGCAAACCCAATCCTTTCCATTGAAGACTGCCCTGAACGTTAGACTCTATGGCCACCTCCATAAGCCGTTGCCCCGGATCTTTATCAAGTAGTGTGTCAAAGGAGTATTGATTGACAGTAGTTGGCCCCGACTGGTCAACATCCACCACATTCGTTTTCTCATTAACATTCTTCTCTACCTTTTTCTCATTCACCGGTACCCACTGCTTCTCCTCCTTCCATGAAACCTTCTCCCCATCCACAAACCGAGCAAGCACAATAAACAACTTATACGAACCTATCCAGACATCTTTTAATTCCTTCTCTAGACCCAACGGATCTTTAACATTCCTAAAAGAAACGAAACCAAACCTTTTACCAAGTTTATCGTATTTTCTCGCTATATACGTGCCATTAATGTCTCCAAATCCTTTGAGAATTGCATAAAGATTCGACGAAGCACAACACCCCGGAAGATTGGACACAAAAAACTTTGTTACCGCAACACCATTATTCTTCGAACCATCATCTTGTCCTGGTCTCCTTCCCTTCTTCGAAGGAACATCATACCATGTATTGATCTTGAACCTCTCCCTGCCCGCCATAAAGAAATCGAAAGCCTGTTCGCCTTTGTCGCCTCCTAAGTTTTCGGAGAACTAGGGTTTGTTTTTTTGAATGGAATGTTTGCAAACCACATGATCATTACGTATGATCTTAGTAAGGATAAACTCATAATCGTGTAAAATTCTTTAGATTACACTGAAATAGAAAAATACCAAAAATAAAATTATTAATTATGTCCAACATTTTTTATGATATTTTCTATGTTTTTATTATTATTATTATTATTATTATTATTATTATTATTATTATTATTATTATTATCAAAAACGACAAAGGCAACAAAATTCCAAAAAATGAAATTAAATCCTCAGCAAGTCAATAATTCAAGATATTTTCTCCTTCCTATTAATTAACTACATCTACATTCCCCCAGAGGGGAATAGTTATGTTTTCTTATTGGCAATTGATGGCGGCAATCAATAAGCAGCTTTTTCTTTTTTTTTCTTTTTTTTAATTTAGTATATAATAGTTATAATTACGATTTTGACCCCAGTTAAAAATAATATTTTGATTTTGTCCCTACTTAAAATTACAATTTTGCTCTCAATTAAAAATTATGATTTTGCCCACAGTTCAAAATAAAATTATGGCTTTTTCCCCCGCTATGGTCCTGCCATATCATGATTTTACCCTGAGTTTAAAATTATGATTTCGCTCCGGTTCAAAATAAAATTTTGCTCCGCAGCGTAAAATTACGATTTTGCCCTCAGTTAAAAATTACGATTTTCCCCATCAAAATAAAAATATGGTTTTGCCCTTAGTTCAAAATATGATTTTGCCTCCATTTCAAAATTACGATCTTACCCCAGTTCAAAATTGCAATCTTGCTATCGTTTTTTTTTTTTTTTTTTGACAAAACTATGGTAGTGTTTTATTTTACTCCGTTGAGTCAGTGTAGTTTTTTTTCGTGCCAAACAGCTGCCTAACACTCGCTAATTGGTCCTAACAAATTATTGTTTTGCCCCCAGCTCTAAATTACATGGTTGCCATCGTTTTAGTTTTTTTTTTTGTCAAAACTATGGTAGTGTTTTGATTTAATTGGTTGAATCGATATATCTTTTTTTTAGATCGTGTTATAAGTAACATGATTTTAGATATTATTAGACTAAAAAATATTTAGTTTAACGCCCCCCAACACTAACGCTCCCCAACACGGCCACGCATAACACTAGTTTAAATGTACAAATTCCATTCCTGAAAAAAAAAAACAAGAAAAAGCCCAGTCTAAAAGACCCAGAAACAATATTAGAAATCATCAATAAAAGCATTAAAGAAAAACCAACTTATACACAATACATACAACCTATAGAAATCATCAATAAAAGCATTCTCATTCTCGACATATACAAAAGGAAATGAGGGGAATAGTGCCACACAGCTGTGTGACACTCCCTTATTGGACCACCGGTTTTATTATTTTATATTCGCTTTAAAATTACGATTTCGTACTCAATTTAAAATAAAAATATGTTTTCGCCCCCACTTCAAAATAATGTTACGTTTTTGTCCCCCGCTTAAAATTACGCTTTTGCCCTCGGTTCAAAATTATAATTTTTTCCCCAGATTACAACTACAATTTTGGCCCCGGTTCAAAATAAATTTTTGCTTTTGCCCAAACTAAAAATTACGATTTTGCATTTTCGCCCCTTTCAAAAATTATGATTTCGCCTTAAGTTTAAAATTATGTTTTTGATTGGTTCAAAATAAAAGTATGCTTTTGCCCCCCCAATTCAAATTACGATTTTGCCATCATTTCAAAATTTTGATTTTGCCCGAGTTCAAATTAAAAATATAGTTTTGTCCCCAGCTTAAAATTACGATTTTATCCTTAGTGCATAGTTATATTACGATTTTGTCTCCGGTTCAAATTTATAGTATTGCCATCACTTTAACTTTTGGCAAATTACGATTTTACCCAACTCAATAAATACAACTTTGCCCTCACTTTAAATTACAGTATTGCTATCGTTTTAGTTTTTTTAGCAAAACTATAAAAGTGTTTTTTTAATTGGTTGACTGGATTTAATTTTTTTCCATGTCAAGGAGCTGCCTAACACTCGCTCATTAATCCTGACAAACTACAGTTTTGCCCTGAGCTCATAACTACGGTCTTGTCATCGTTTTAGTTTTTTTTCCTAACAAAACTATAATAGTGTTTTTTTAATTGATTGAGAATTATTCGGTCATCGTCCCGCAACGCGGGCGGGGCATCAACTAGTTAATAAAGAAAAACCAACTTATACACAATACATACAACCTATAGATACACAGAGAGAGAAACAAACCCACCCCCAAAGGCAAAAATCATTCCTTTTGAAGATCTTGATCGACAAAAACGGTGTGTGTGTAAACTACAACTGGGTTTGCCATTGTTACCGGTAAAGAATCAAGATTTTTTACAAATATGCAAAAGAAAAGATGGAGGAAGTTAGGGTTCTTAAGGCGAGTGCTAACGTGCGCCATAGCTTTGATCTCTTTGGTGGCTTTGTTTTCTGCTCATTTGCATCTCTTCTTCCCTCCTTCACGTGTTTCCATGCTTCCTGATCCTTATAAGCTCCCTACGGTGATCATCTTTAACTGTTTTTATTTATTATTATTATTTTTTTTAATATAGGTATTGATTCTTGATTGGTGTAACTAGGGTTTAAGTGTTTTTTTTTTTTTTTTAAATCCTAATTTGTTAGATTGATTTACTGTTCTTGAAATGTTATTGTTTGTTTGTTGTTTAAGCTAATATTAAAGATTTGTTTTGCTAAAAGTTTTTTGATTTTTTTGGGTAACATTTGATTATGGTTCCTCTTTTTTAAACCAAGATTGCTGTTTAAAAGTTTAGTCATTGTAAAAGTTGCTAATTTGGGCAGATCATTGTTGACAGTAACTTTATTATAAAGATTTATTTATGGGTTTTTGGTTGATTCTATATGTGAAGCATTTGTTACTCTGGATGGGAATTTTTAGGGGTTTTGTGAATTTTGTTTTGTTTGTTGATTTTTTTTTGTGATTATTTCTCAAATTTCAGATGGAACCATCACCAATACTGGTTGATTTTTTCTTCTTTAATGGGAGACTAGGCGAGTAGGAGGCGATCGCTAGTTTGATCCTTGAACTGAATGGGTTTTACCTCACCGCACTGTCGTGCCTTTGGGCGAGTGTTCACGGGCTTCTGTCCTAGGTGAGGGTTTTCCCCAGTTCGGAGACGAGTGTATCCCGATGTGGTGAATTTCGCCAGTAGCCCATTTGGAGGATTCGTTGGCCGTTCAAAAAAAAAAAAATCTAATTTGTTAGGCTAGTTTATTGTTCTTGAAATGTGATCGTTTGTCTGATGTCTAAATCGATATTAAAAGATTTATTTCACAAAAAAGTTTTGGGATTTTTTTGGGAACTATTTGATGAGGTTTCTCTTTTTTAAACCAAGGTTGAAGGAGTCATGCTTGCAAAGCTTTGTTGCTTAAAACCTTAGTCACTATAAAAGTTGCTAGCTTTATTACAACGATTTATGCGTTTTTAGTTGATTCTCTCTGCTAAGCATATGTTAGTTTAAATGGAACTTTTTTGTTTCGGTTTTGGGAACTTGTGTAATTAATATGCGAATTGAAAAGTTCAATTTAATTTGTGGGTTCTTTTTGCAGTTTGAATTGAGCATGTGATTGTTAGTTTTAGATGTCAAAGTAAAAATGTCTGATTGGTTTGTGGCAATATGAAATTAGATACAGAATGCTTTTCTTTTTGTCTGTGAGCTCCGCTCGAGTTTAACCGAGATTTTCACTGACGTTGAGTAATTTAATTTTGTAGCAACACGAAATTCAATACCAAAAGTTGAGCAGAGAGCGAAGCTGGATTCAACCCCATTTGTCAAAAGCTCCTCTCCCTGCTCTCAAGGTTAATGCAATTCACTATTCACTCAATATTTCTACAACTTCCATTTTCTCATTAATTTTACCATTTAAATTTAGCCTACAAATCCGATCAATCTTTCATCTACCATTTAAAAAGGGTATCATTGTTGCAAAAATGTCAGAAAAAAACACTATATTTTGCGAGAAAGAACAGTTTTGGAAGGGCAAATTTTCAATGTACAACGGCATAACTTCACATTTATGGTTCGTTTCTAATTTGATCACTCGGTTTTCAAATCTTGTTGGTATTTTGATAAAAGTTATATTTTGAGTGGTCTATATAATGGTGGTATTACTATTCGGTTGGTTAATGGTTTTAGTAATGATTTTTAAAGTCTAGTAACCAAATTAAGGACGAGGTGATAGAGCGTTGCTATTTGTTTGCATTTTGCCGTTCTAAAAAAGTTGTTTCCATTTTGCATTTTGTAAAAGTCTTTCGATCTTAAGAATTAGCAAAGTGTAGTGTGTACTTGTATTGATACAAATGTAGTCATGCATCTTTCATGTTTTCACTCTTTTAGACTTGACAGTTGGATGGTGCTCCTAACCGCTCGTTGGAATCCAACAAATTGTGGAAGCCTCCACCCAACCGCGACTTTACCCCTTGTGTTGACCCAACTTCATCCTATTTAGGTTAGCACCTCTTTAATCTTTCCTATAGATAATTATTAAAAAAAATCATAATAATCAACTTTTTTTTTTATATATATTTGTGACCTCAGCTCCACAAGAATCTCGAGGTTACTTGCTTGTTCATACAAACGGTGGCCTCAATCAAATGCGTGCCGGGGTACATTAAGCAATAATTTATTTTGGATATTATTTTCCATGTTAAAAAAAAAATCCGGCTTATTTTATTATTATATTTTTTTTACAGATATGTGATATGGTAGCTGTTGCTCGTATTATAAATGCTACTCTGGTAGTGCCAGAGCTCGATAAACGGTCGTTTTGGCAAGATACAAGGTTCCGTTTCTCAAAATTATGAAAAAAAGGATTATTTAAGTTTTTTGGTTTTGAATACTTAAAAAAGGTTTAAGTTTATTTGAAATGCAGCAACTTCTCTGATGTATTCGATGAAGATTATTTCATTACCGCATTGGCTAATGATGTAAAAATAATCAGAAAACTTCCGAAAGAACTAATGACCGCTACGAGAGCTGTTAAGCACTTTAGAAGCTGGTCAGGTATTGATTACTATGAGCAAGAGATTGCAAGCTTGTGGGATGATTATCAGGTAAACCTATTCGATTTATTGCGACTAATAATTCTTGCAAAAATTTAAATGTAATTTTGTTTTGTCCAAATTTGCTGAATTTTAGTATATTTAATTTCTATTTTAATTTTTGCAAGACGGATGATATGTTTTGAAACAGACGATTGTAAATCACTCATGACGATGCAGAAAAATAATTGTCATATTTCGTTTTTTGAGTGTCGAATCTATATTTCCCAAATTCATGATTGTTCAAATTTTTTTACAACATTCAAGTATTCAACCTTTTTTCCAATATGTAACGGTTATTGTGTTTCTTGTAGTTATTGACTTCTCACCCAAAATTGAATATATTTCTTTTCAGATTCAAAATGAATGTAAGAAACCACTAAACTAATCTTTTAATCCCTCTTTATAGGTTATTCGTGCAGCAAAATCGGATTCAAGATTAGCCAACAATAACCTTCCTCCTGATATTCAGAAATTACGTTGTCGTGCATGTTATGAAGCCCTCCGTTTCTCCCCTCGTATAGAAGCAATGGGAAAAGTATATTATTTAATTTAAATTAAATTACGGGCATGTTTTAGTATATTTTGAATTTTTGATTAATTAATTTCTTTACAGTTGTTAGTGGACCGAATGAGGTCGTATGGTCCTTACATTGCTTTGCATTTGAGGTATGAAAAAGACATGCTTGCTTTTAGTGGATGCACACATGATTTGTCCATTGAAGAAGCTAATGAACTTACGGCTATTAGGTAACATATATTATCACAATGAATGCTTTTAGCATTAAATATAATAATTAATCTTTATTATGCTCATGTTTATTTTGTTTTTTTAAAGAGAAAATACGTCTTATTGGAAAGTGAAAGATATTGATTCCACTGAACAAAGAGCAAAAGGGTATTGTCCATTAACTCCAAAAGAAGTTGGAATATTCCTTCGGGCACTTGGATTTCCACCTACAACTCCTATATATATTGCTGCTGGTGAAATATACGGTGGAGATTCCCGTATGGCTGATATCACCTCGATTTTCCCCATTTTAATGAAAAAGGTGTGTATCTTTTGACTTCTTTCTTTATCTTACTATTTAAAAGATAGTGATATTCTGCTTGAAAACTTTGAAATTAAAAAAAAGGTTGTGGTGCATCTAATAGACTTGTAATCACATTTTCAATTATTGCCACTCGATGAGATGGGGCCCACCAAACGAAAACGTGAAATGACCAAATTAGGAACTAGTCATTGAGTTGATTTTGACTCGTTTTCTTCTCTTGCTATTTGAAGATAGTGTTAAAAGTTCGAGTCTTGAAATTAAAGAGATTGTGGTGAATCTTATTAAATTTTAGAGTTAATTGCCCGGATGGTCCCCGTGATTTCACGTTTAGTCCCCACTTTTTGGAAATAGCAGATATGCTCCCTATGGTTTGTCATTTTGTTACTCGGATAGTCCCCTGACATTTACTTAGGGGACTATCCGAGTAACAAAATGACAAACCATAGGGAGCATACCTGCTATTTCCAAACTAACTGACATCTACTCAGGGGACTATCCGAGTAACAAAATAACTAACCATAGGGAGCATACCTGCTATTTTTAGAAGGTGGGGACTAAACGTGAAAAAACGTGAAACCACAAGGACCATCCAGGCAATTAACTCTAAATTCTAATTATTTAGTTTGCCCCTTAATGTGTAGACAAATCCAGAACTTTTAAGTAAACTAGACTTGCAGTAACATTTACGCTTCTTTCGAATCGATGTGACGGGACCCACAAAATGAAAGCTTTAAATGACCAAATTAGGATCCAGTCACTGAATTGACTTCTTTCTTTGACTTTGATTTCTTTCTTTCCATAAAGATAGTGGTATTCTTGTTAAAAGTTTGAATCTTGAACTCAGGGAAGAGATTTTGGTGCATCTATTTAAGTAAATCATACTTGCAATCACATTTAGGTATTCTTGTGATTCGATGTGATGGGACCCACAAGATGAAAACACAAAATGACCATATTAGGATCTTATTTACTGTCTCTAATTAGGCTAAATTGCACTTTTCGTCCTTTATGTTTCAATGTTCCGACAAGCGCTGCTTTAAAAATTACACTGTATGTCCTTTATGTTTGCAATCATTGACCGGCCGTGTCCTTTCAACTAAACTCAGTTAACTTTTTATGTTAAAACCCCTCAAGTACACATCACGTGAGGGTATTCTCGTCCTTTTACCCCCTAAATTTTGTGAATCGAGGGAGAGGATACCCTCTTATTGCAGATTTTAGGAGGTAAAAAGACTAGAATACACCCATGTGATGTGCACGTGAGGGGTTTTAACATAGAAAGTTAACTGGGTTTAGTTGAAAGGACACGGCCCGTTAATGATTGCAAACATAAAGGACATACAGTGTAATTTTTAAAGTTAAAGGACAACGCCTGTCGAAACATTGAAACATAAAAGACGAAAAGTGCAATTTAGCCCTCAAATTATGTATGGCATAAAAAATCTTTTGCTTTATTTTCTAAGGAAAAATTGGCGACAGTTGAAGAACTTGATCCTTTCATCAACCATGCATCTCAAATGGCTGCGTTAGACTACATTGTATCTGTGGAAAGTGACATTTTTATCCCTTCGTATTCTGGGAATATGGCAAGGGCTGTCGAGGGCCATAGACGCTTTTTGGGACACCGAAAAACTATTTCTCCTGACAGGCAAGTAACTTTTATTTCCATTTTTTAAACAGTTATGGTTAATATTTAACGAAAAACCAATAATTTGGTTTATTTTTAAAATATTGATGTATTTGACCTGATTCCATATATCGTTGTTTTGCTGTCATTTGCGGATATTTTGGGTATTTGACTTGTGAAATCTTTATTGGTCTTTACTCGTTACTTATTTATATGATCTAGTGATATTTATATTTTCTTTCCCTTACGTTCAACAGAAAACTCCTTGTTCGAATTTTTGACAAAATCGCTAATGGCACAATGAAAGAAGGCAAGAAGCTTTCAAGTCGGATAATTGAAATGCACAAAAGACGGTATGCTTCTTGTCTCTTGTTGATAATCGTTGTTGATTATGTGATTCAGTTTAAGGTCGTATTCGGGTCCACCTATCTAACCCATTCAGTTGAACTATTTATGACCCGTCAACCCGTATTTAGAACCTGTTTATGACCTGTTAACACATTTACAACTTATATTTAGAACCTGTAAACTTGTTGAGATAAATGAGTTTTGGTGCGGTGGTTGCAGGCAAGGTTCACCAAGGAAGAGAAAGGGCCCAATCACGGGGACAAAAGGAACCGACAGGTTCCGTTCAGAAGAAGCATTTTACGTGAACCCGTTGCCCGATTGCTTATGTCAAAAGGAATCAACAGAGAATGAAAATAGCACCACCGCTGTCATCAGATAGATCCCGTAAACGGCTTGTTCTGAAGCACGCAGAAGCTGCTGACATGGCGACCGCGTTTCCAGGTATTATCTGGGAAGATAGATAGGTTTTAGATGAAAGATCTGGTTTAATAGCATTTGATTTTGGTGGGATATACTTTATAGAGTTAGTTCTTTAAAGAGTAGTAGTAGTATTTTGTGTATTCAATCTGTTCTTGTTCACAGCAATAAAATAGAGAAATAGAAAGTTTAGTTTAGATGTTACATCTTTCTTATTCTCTACATGTTTATTAATGATTGTACATCTAAAATAAATGATTTTAAACATTAATTGGATGGTTAGGATAACGGGTGTGGAGGACGGTAGTCCCGTGAGGATGATCTGCCACGTGCGTCCACGTCAGGTGTGGGGGATGAGCCTAAATGGATGGGTCTATGGTGTGGGGATGAGCCCCTTTATATATTCATATGTAGTGGAGAGTTCAAATGAGAAGAAATTTTTTGTAAGAAGAATTTTCAACCAATAAAAATGCTTTATTTTACTTCATTTAATATAAGTATTTAATGTTAGTATAAGGGTACATTGGTAAATCTACATAGGTCATTAATAATTTGTAACTTATCTTCAAAATGTATATTTTTCAAAAAAAAATAAAAATAAAATAAAATAAAAGAATTTAAAGTGTAGGATAAATTACGAGTTGTGTAGGATAAATTTCAACGTGTATGATGAATTTCGAAATATGTAGGTTAACTTTTGATGTGTGTAGGCAAAAAAAAGTTAGTGTGGATGATAATAGTATTTATGACTAATTAATTAGTTAAAAATGATAATAAATAAGATAAGTGAAAAAAACTATTTAATGTTTTACAAAATTATCCTTTGTTTTTTTTATTCCGAGTTAAATTTTCTTGTCAAATGAATCTTCCCCTATGTATGTATGTATGTATGTATGTATATTTGTATGTGTGTGTGTTGGATAAAGAACTGCGGGACGTTGGGCACGGCTTGGGGGGATGAAGACGACGCGATGCAACACAAGTGTAGCCGGCCCTCGACGCGGCTCACCGTCCCGGGGACGAGCACCACACCCATTATTATTATATATATTAAAACATACTTGTGATGAACAGTACCCAATTATTATTATTATAATATAATATATACTTTTGATTATTACATTATTTTATTACTTAATTGATTCACCTAATTTAGGCCAAATCAAATTACGATTTTGTCCCCGTTTTAAAATAACGATTTTGTCATCAGTTTAAAATTACGTTTTTACCTCCAGTTCAAAATAAAATTATGCTTTTTATCCCCGTTTAAAGTTACAGTTTCGCTATTAGTTTTGTTTTGTGCCTCCCAGCTAAATTACTATTTTTCCCTCAATTTAAATTTACATTTTTGTCATCGCTTTTGTTTGCTTTCCCAGTAAAATTACGATTTTGCCCCCAGTGTATAACTACAGACACAAGATTGGGGAATAGTGTCAGGAAGCTGCATGACACTCCCTCATTGGCCCAAATTTACGATTTTATCCTTGCTTTAAAATTACAATTTTGCTATCAGTTCAAAATTACTTTTTACCCCCAGTTCAAAATAAAATTATGCTTTTGCCCCAAACTAAAAATTACCATTTTGCCCTCGATTCAAAATTACGATTTTGATCTGTAGAAATTTACAGTTTTGCCATTAGTTTTGTTTTTCCCCACCTAGCCAAATTACAATTTTGCCCTCAATCTAAATTTACATTTTTGCCATCGTTTTCCTTTTCTTTCCCAGTCAAATTACGATTTGGACCCCAGTGTAAAATTACAGTCATGCGATCGCTTTAGTTTTTTTTTTTTTTTTTTTTTTTTTTTTTTTTTGTTTTTGACAAAACTATAGTAGTGCTTTGTTTTAAGTGTTTGACTCGGTGTAATATTTATTTTTCCACCAGTTTAAAATTTTTGTTTTTCTATCGTTTTTGTTTTTATTATGCAAAAGTATGAGAGTGTTTTAATTTAATTGGTTGACTCAATGTAATTTTTATTGAGATCGTGTTATGAGTAGTATGTACAAGTAATCGAAACACAGACGAACATGTTATGAGAGAGAAATATTCGGTTTAGTGCCCCGCAACGCGAGCGGGGCAAAATCTAGTTAGCTTTATTAACCAGAATAATCGTTGTTAGGTTAAAAATAATTTAAACTTATTGGTTTAAATACAAAGCCATTTCCTTCTCTAAAAACATTTTATCCAAATGTTAGAGCAGCTTCAACGCTGCGTCCGGACCAGGTGAAGCGGACGAGGTGATGATGGAGGGGGTGATGTGGAGTGGTTTGGTAGGTGTTTGGTCCGCTCAAGCGGACTCGTCCAGGAGAGAATGGTGGGCCCCTCTGGTGGGGTTTAGGTTGAATAAAAAAAAGCCAATTCTTCTATGTTTTTTAATAAAAAAGGAATTCTTATGTTTAAAAAAATAAATAAAAAATTAAGCCTAATAAAATTATACATAAAATATATGTGATAATACAATTTACAAAAAAATTATATAAACCTAATTAAACTATTACATAAACCTAATTATAATACTACACACCTAATTTTAATATTACACAAACCTAATTAAACAACTACACAAATTTAGTTAAACACATAAAAGTCCTAATACATCTAATCCCATTCAAATAGGTTGGTCTCTAAAGATGACACACTACGATTTACTACTACAACTGTCTGACTGCGATTACTATCACGATTGTCCGACCTCCCATCTTGACGACTATGTCCGAAGTCATGAAATGACGGATGTGGTTCATCGTCCAATCTAAATACATATTCCTTACTCGGGTCGGTTTTGTACCCTTTAGCCCAGCTGTGTTGGATGGAGGTTTGTGGGTGGAGGGTAGGGTAGACGACTACAGGTGGAGGGTTTGCGGGTGTAGGGTTTGAGTTGAAGTTTGTTTGACCCTCCCCAATTTGTAGACGACCACAAACCGGTTTTATAGTATCCATCCGACGAAATTGGAACATACATCTATGGATAATAATATCTAAAGTTGTTTTAGATCTATTTTACATCTGAGGTACCAAAAAAACGAACATTCATAAGATAAGAAACTTCACTAAATATATAACACAAATTTTATTTAAAATTTAGCAAGCAAGATAAAACACGAAATATTACTTAAGAACATGGAGTTGCGGAAACCAGTATGGGACACTTCTTGTGAACAGTAAGGCCATTGGTCTCACTCATGTCCAAACCTTCTTCACCTACCGACGCCAAATCAAACTTATACACCAAATTAGCCAAAACAAACTCGTTAACAACCATTGAAAATTGAATACCAGGACACCCACGTCGTCCAACACCAAATTGTATCAACTCGAAATGAAACCCTTTGTACGTAATCGACATGACTTTTCAAGAACCTCTCCGGTATCTCCTCGGGTTCTTCCCAAATTGAAGGATCTCTTGCTTTTGCCCATGCATTAATTAACACTTGAGTGCCCGATTGGATGTCTTATCCGTTTAGTTTGATGTCTTTAATCGATTCACGAGGAATTAGAAGTGGAAGTGGGGTGTGAAGTTGTAAGGTTTCTTTGAAGACGACTTTTAGGTAAGGCATTTTGTGCAGGTCATCTTCATTGATCAGTGATCTTGCTTGGCCAATTTTATTAGAAGAAGAATGATAAGCTAGATCCTATATTAGTTTAGTTATAATACATAGTTTTATTATAGATTATGTAATGGGTTATTATTATTATTATTATTATAGATAGCGACGGTTATGTTTCACAAACCGTCATGTATCTATGTATTTGATGTACAAACATTACATTTACCAATTCTATTCAAGAACATTTTACTCATTCTCTTCCAATTCAAAACCCTAAACAGACGATATCAATCCCAACAAAGTGGTATCAGAGCCACTACGATCTACGTTTACAAATTCTTTATATCTATTCAGTAATCTTATAATCTAACAATCCCGAAAGCACCAAACATGACGACAAATGGAGGCATTCAAACCCAGATTCCAAAATTACTGGGACAAAACTATTATCACTAGCATATACAAATGAAAGTTTTGTTGGAATCACAAGATTTATGGACAATTGTGGAAGAAGGATACAATGAACTTGCGTCTGGGGCATCAGAGAGTGATCAAAACGCTCATAAAGAAAAGATCAAGAGGGACAAGAAGGCACTGCACATTATCTTTCAGGCGGTTAATGAAATGGTTTTCGAACGAATCGCTACATGCAAAACCTCTAAAGAAGCATGGGATGTCTTGCACAAGGCATATAGAGGCGAACAAAGATTGAAAATGGTAAAACTTCAAACCCTAAGATGTGAATTTGATGCCTTAAGAATGAAAGAGAATGCATCGATAGAAGATTTTATTAATAGAACAACGATTATAGTAAACCAATTACGGTTAAATGAAGAAAGCATAACAGAACAACGTATAGTATAAAAATTCTCAGAAGTTTGACGCGTAAATATGAATCAGTAGTTGTTGCCATCGAAGAATCTAAGGATTTAAACACAATATCCACCGAAGAACTACTTGGTATTCTTCAGTCACATGAATTAAGTCACATGAATTAAGACTGAAACAATACGATGATGCACCGATGGAACAAGCCTTTCAAGTACAAAGTAACAATTATGAGCGGTCAAAACAGTCCACATCAGAAAACGTAGGAAGAGGACGAGGCAGAGGAAGAGGAAGGTTCAATGGACAAATATGGTGCTACAATTGTCAAAAACTGGGATATACGACATGATTCTGTCAAAGAAAAGATGAAAGTGAAAAAACTGGAAATGCTCTCATGCATGAAGACGAAGCAGATGAAAGGAACGATGATATAATGTTTATGATATTTAATGTGGAAGAAGTAACAAAGAATGATTGCTGGTATTTAGACAGTGGATGTAGCAATCACATGACTGGAGATAAGAGTTTGTTTATCATTCTAAACGAATCTGAAAGAAAAGAGGTACGAATAGGGGATAATAAAAGACTCGAAGTGTTGGGGTTTGGCGGCGTTGCAATTAAGGTTGGAGGATCTGAAAAACGAGTACCTAATGTGTTTTATGTAGAAGGCTTGAAACATAATTTGTTAAGCGTTGGACAACTGGTTCAAAAGGGGTATGAGAAAATTCAGCAATCAAGAATGTGTAATTAAGGATCCAGTGGGAGAATGTATAGGCACAGTCAAAATGACTAGAAACAAGATGTTTCCACTAAATCTTAATCATGATATAACGCCACGAGTTTGCAGTATGATAACACAAGATTCATCTGTATTATGGCATCGTCGATATGGACACTTAAACCTCGACACACTGTATGATATGGAAAGAAACGAGATTGTCAAAGGATTACCTAAAATCCCTAAGCAACAACAAGAAGTATGTGAAGGATGCATTTTCGGCAAGCATGCTAGAAAACCATTACCAAAGCAGGCGACGTGGCATGCAAGTAAACCTCTACAACTCATTCATTCAGATGTCTGTGGTTCTATGAGGACTCTATCCATTGGAGGTTGTAGATATTTTATTACATTCATAGATGATTTTTCAAGAAAAACATGGGTACATTTCTTAAAGTTCAAATCAGAGGCTTTGAGTTATTTCAAAACTTTCAAAAGATTTGTTGAAAAGCAAACTAATCACAAGATAAAGAGCATACGCACAGATAGAGGGGGTGAGTACTGCAGCCGTGAGTTTCAAGATTTTCTCAAAGAAAATGGGATTCACCATCAACTTACCACAAGTTATGCCCCCCCCCAACAAAATGGATTAGCCGAACGAAAAAATAGAACGCTCATGGAATTAAGTAGGAGTATGCTGAAGATGAAGAATCTATCAAATTCCTTCTGGGTTGAGGCAGTAGCATGTGCAGCTTCTCTGTTAAATCGAGCCATCACCAAAAGTGTACCAAACATAACACCCGAAGAAGCATGGAGTGGAAAGAAACCAAGTGTAGGACACCTTAAAGTGTTCGGTTGCATCGCGCATGCTCACATCCCAAAACAACATCGTATCAAGCTGGATGACAAAACAGAAATAACCATTTTTGTTGGCTATAGTGAGAATAGCAAGGCTTACAAGCTGTATAATCCAGTAACAAACAAAATCATTATCAGCAGAGATGTTGTGTTTGATGAAAGTCAAATGTGGAAAGGAAACAATGCATATGAACAAGCACCGTATATTCAATTGAATGACACAAACGAAGATACTCAAGAGAGGTCTATGGCTGATCAAAACAACACAACAACATCTGAAGGAAACAATCAATCAAGTGATGTAGTAGTAGAAATGAATACCGATAACCAAGGAGATGCAGAATCATCATCCTCATCGGAGAATGAGGAAATAAGGACAAAAAGTATTACAGATGTGTATTAAGAGTCACAAGCTTTTACAAAGGCACAACTTGATGAACTATATGAAAGAAATCAAGCCATGTACAACAATGTTGCAAATTTTGTTCTTTATGCCGATGCTGACCCTACTGCATATAGTGAAGCATGCAAAGACACAAAGTGGAGAGAAGCGATGGACAGAGAAATTGAATCAATACAAAAAAATGAAACCTGGGAATTAGTAGATCCTCCAAAAGGTCAAAAGCATATTGGAGTGAAGTGGATACTCAAAACAAAGTATGATGAACATGGAAATATAAGCAAATATAAAGCACGTTTGGTAGCAAAAGGGTACAAACAAAAATATGGGATTGATTATCAAGATGTCTTTGCTCCAGTGATTAGATTCGACACCGTTAGACTTGTATTAGCTCTGGCTGCTCACTACGGGTGGCACTTACATCAAATGGATGTGAAGACGGCTTTCTTGAACGGAAAATTAAATGAACAAGTATATACAGAACACCTAGAAGGATATATCGTAAAAGGAGAAGAACATAAGATATGTCATCTCAAAACGGCATTATATGGTTTAAAGCAGGCCCCAAGGGCATGATATAGTAGAATAGACGGGTATTTCAAATCACATGGTTACGAGAAATGTGTATATGAACATATGTTGTTCATTAAAAATCTTAAAAACACAAAGATTATAATCTGTTTGTACGTGGATGATCTCATTATAGCTAGTGATTCATTAGACATGATCAAGCAGTTGAAAGATTCAATGAAAACAGAACTTGAGATGACGGATCTGGGAACCTTGCATTATTTTCTAGGGATGGAAGTTAATTATAATGATGGGAACATTACATTATCACAACAAAAATATGAAAGAAATCTGATAGACAAGTTTAAGATGGGAAACTGTAATGCCATCTCAACTCCAATGGAATATAGACTGCGGTTGTCAAAAGAAGATCCAGAAGATGAAGTAGATCAGAATTTATATAGAAGCTTAGTTGGATGTATTATGTATCTAACAAACACCAGGCCGGATATTATGTTCACAGTTAGTAAGATAAGTCATTTCATGGAAAGACCAAAGAAAAGTCACTGGGAAGCTGGGAAAAGGATTCGAAGATATGTAAAAGGAACATTAAATCATGGAATATGATCGGAGTGTCGCGCTCCGGTCAAAGATAATATTTATATACCCAAATTACCCTTAAAAAATAGCTAGTGGTAGTAAGGGGTCGAACCAAGAAGAGTATGTGGTTTGTGAATGGACTTGGTTGATTTTTAATGGTTGTCACAATTTATGAAGCTTGCTAGATTATTTTTGTGGTTTTTGTTTGATTGAAAAGATGTTGAATAAACTTAGCAAAGTTAATTGGATTGATTAACTACTAAAAATTAACAATTGCAAGAAACTTGATTAATAAAGCAAGATGGAATAACAAGGTTCACTCCCGGTTTTGAAAAATGCAAGACTTAGGGTTACTACGCGTTTTAATTTGATTTACTCAAATTAGTTCATTAACGGGTTAACAATCACAAAGCTTAGGTGCCAATCGTTATCAACGTCATCGACAACGGACCACGATGCACTTCGTTACCTTGGACTAGCAAATCCTATCAAAAGACAAGGCATAAATACGTGTATTCATTTCACAAAGTCAAATTTAATCATTCACTCGACAATTCGTAAATTCAATACAAACGTAGGACAATTGTCTAAAGATTCAAATGCAATTCAAGTTGTCACAAACCAAACATCAACACATAGTAAAACCTAAATCTTACATAAGTCTACACCGGGGTGAAACCTCCTAGAAATTAGCCGCGCATGATCGAAAGAACTTGATCACTAGATGTTGGAAGCTTGATCTTGATCATCTTGAAGTTTGGAGAATGACGGAATGGTGATGAGGGTTTGATAATGGTGGAGTTGAATGGATGGTGGAATGGTTAGGGTTTGAGAAATGGAGATGATGATGAATTGGATGTTGGTATCGAATGATTCGGATGATGGAAGGTTTAAGAGATAGATTGGAAGCGATGATGGTGAAGATATTAGGCTCCAAGAACAAGTTTCAAACTTAAAAAACAAGTGTAACCCCCGTTTCTTGGTCAAAATTGATGTTATAACTCGTCTCCAATAACCCAAAACTAAATTTTCGCGAACCAAAGCAGTGAGGGGCGTCGTCGACGCCCACCTTGGGCGTCAGCGACGGTGTGTGGAAGTGCAAAAATCACCAGACGGCTTAAACGACTGTTTACGGACTAAATCTGCCAACGGACACTTCTGAGGGGCGTCGCCGACGCCCCCCCTGGGCGTCGCCGATGGTGCCTATAAACCTCACCTTTTGTTTTCTTCATAATTTCTTCGTTTTAGCTCCGTTTTACTCACTGTTTTCGCCCACCTACTCGTAATTCAACCCTATATCATGCCATCTTCCAATATATTCATTATAAATCCATTAACATCCCCCCAAAACACATCCAAACTTCTTGATTAACTCGGTTTTGTTCATTTCACACCCCAGTTGATCCCGTTCGCTCCCGGTGGCCCGTAAAAGCTCCTTAAACCCCGCTAGACCTGCGAAACGCATATCCAATCAAAAGTAGGCTTTTCAAGATTAAAAGCTATGTAAAAACATCAACTTAAGCACAAACGATCACCGGTTTTCGACCACGTATCAGAATAGTGTATTCGAAAGGAAGTAAAGGGAAACTAGTAGGTTTTAGCGATAGTGATTATGTAGGAAATATTGATGATAATAAAAGCACATCTGGATATGTGTTTCACCTAGGTTCAGGTGCTAAAGCATGGTAGTCGATGAAACAAAAAGTAGTGGCACTATCATCGACCGAAGCTGAATATAGTGCTCTATCTATAGTCGGGTGCCAGGCACTATGGCTAAAGGGAATCCTGAATGAACTTCAAATGAACATGGATTGTCTCCCAACAATCTACTGTGATAACAAATCAACTATTTATCTAGCCAAGGATTCAGTCTACCACGGGAAGAGCAAACATATACGAGTAAGGTATCATTTCATTCGTGATCTGATCAAGAATGATGAAGTAGAGATTCGCTTCTGCACGACGAAGGAACAAGTTGCAGATATACTTACTGATGTGTGTGTAGCGTGATATATTTTTAGTTATATTTTAAGCCCTTTTAAAAACTTTTGTCAAGTTTTAAATTTATAAAACACGATATTTTACTAACACTAAACACACATATGGGCAAGTGCACCCATCGTGAGCGTAGTATAGCGTTGGTAAGATACCGAGGTCGTCCAAGGACACAAGAGCTTTTAATACCGGTTTATCCTCAACGTCTAATCAAATCAAAAGTTTAGAAAAAGTTATGAAAATAAAAACAAAAAATGTTGAAAATAAAAATAAAATAAAACAGATAGACAAGATGAATCACTCGGATCCGACTCGCCTTTAGTGTAACCTTTGATGATTTCCGCACTTTTGCACTTTTTAAGAGATTATCTTAGTTATAGTAGTAGGCCCCTCTTTTGAAGGTGACATTACCTTCAACCCAGTAGTTAGAGTCAGCAAGGATACAATCCTAAAGGGTCGGAATATTGAAAGATAATTAATTAAGTTATTAATGCGTAATGTGGTAGGCCCCTCTTTTGAAGGTGACGTTACCATCGGCTCAGTGGTTTGAGTCAGCAGGGATACAATCCCAAGTAGCCGGGTTAATGTATTAATAATAGTTTACATATCAAGGGATCAAGCCATTCGCACCCCCGCCATCCAATACCAGTGGGTATTGAAGGAGGTCCTAGTAAGCTTGACCCAGGTCCTTGTAGGATCTATACACTGAACAAGGCAAGAACCTTACCAAACCATTCCCTTAACCCCCGACCAGGTGATGTCTGTCGTTAGTGACATGCAAAAAACCTATTTAAACTATTAGTATAGAATAAGTAGGGTATCGAACTAAGGGAGGATTGTGGGAAGTGTCGAAATGTTAAATGTTGCTTATCTATTGCGTAAAAGTAAATCTTGATTGCGGATTTGTGAAATTGCTAAAGTAAACGAATTAAATTGAGGTTTTAATCAATAAGAAGAACAATGGTTCCTCCGGAATTCAGATTTCCAGTCAGATTCGATTATGTGTTTTATCATAACACTCACATAGACATAAGTGTTTGACCTAATCAATTGATTGTGATATTCAACGACTAAGTACTCCGATCAATACATAATGGGAGGTTATCAAATGAATATCAATCACAATTACCAACCCTAATCCTGCCTCAAATATATCCCGATTACTAGAACTCTCGGGAATTGAATGATTAAAGATTAAGGATTAAATAAAATGTAATTGTTTATGTTAGGATCTAAGGCTGACATGATTATGTTTGTTTGTACAAAATGAACATTCAGAGAATATAGAATTATGTAAAGTGCAGCGGAAATGAATACAAACTTTGTTAAACACAATCAAAGGAGAATATGGTTTGATAAACGATTGCTTTTTCATGGAGTCGAAAGATTACATTAAAAGAAAAAGATTACAATGCAAGCTTACAGACTAAACTCCCCCTCAGCCTGATACTTCAGAGTTGGTTGCACAGGATGAAAGGATTGAATTGAGGAGAAGAACTCACTCAAAACAAATCAAATGTAACAGTACAGAGTACTGTTATATTTATAGGCAAACCAAACTACTGATGTACTTCAGCTGACGTCACCATGATAGTGACTTCTAACAGCCTAACAACCTATAGACACTGATCTATACAAAACTACTGATGTCTAACAACTGATTGATAGTACAATACAAAACAAGTCTAACACTGTTCACGTTCCACTGTTGTAGCCTAAGCACTGATTACATGAACATCAGTGCTTTCTTCAAAAGGTGATCAGTCTTTGAATGAGCAGTGCTTGGATCTTCAGCAGTACTTAAGAGACAGCAGTAGATAGAGCTCAGCGTTTGCGTTTTAGCAGTCTTTAGTTGTTCCATCAGTGTTTGGTTCATCAGTTGTTCTTCTGAGCAGTGTTTAGAGTGTATCAGCAGATAGATAACCACTGTCAAGGGGAGAGCTTAGTGTAAACATATGCTTATTGTGAATCCACTGTTGTGACCAGGTTTTGGCTTTACATTATCTGTTCCTCTGGTAGGGTTCAATCCCAACAGTTTACAATCAACCAATTAAATCATAGGTGAAAAGCATCGAATGCTTAGATCACCGAGTTAATAAATGTCAAAAACACATAAAGTCACCTAACATACGAAAATCCTCCATCCGGAGGAAACCATGAAGGAATTAGCCGCTCATGCTTGTGAATTGATCTTCAATCTTGATGTTGGAAGGTATGATTGATGATGGAATGATGATTAGATGCTGTGGAATGGTGGGAAAAACTCAAGTGAAACCCTCAAATTCGTCCCTTCAGTCGTGCCTCACAGTTAGAATTAATCATATATCGAAACCCTTATGTTTTAACATATTTTTATTCAATTTTCGTAACCCAGCACCGTAGCTTACACCAGAACAGGCTGAAGCCGTAACCTACTGCTAACAGATTCTTCATAACACTGTTTTCTTCGTAACTTCTTCGTTTAAAGTCTGTTTTCCTCCCCGTTTGCGGCCACATCTTCATAATTCAGCCCTCTATCATACCATATCCCAAGATCTTCAATTCCACTCCAATTATTTTCCTCGAAACACGTCCAATCTTCGTGTTTAACCTACAACACATCAACTTCTCGTAGTTATTCAATTCCAAACATTTAAACACATAAAAACTCATAAAGTTAATCATTTAAACATGTTAAACACCATTCCAAACCCATTCCATCACCAGGTAGCCAACATATCTCTATATAGACCGTAGAGATATGAATGTTGAAAATCTTTTATTTTATATAGATAGTAAAATAATGCCAAGACACTACGGACAAATAATAAGGAAGTTTCACCTTCAACATAAGAAACTAGTTATTAAAGTCATTAATACAAAACCAAATAAAAACTGCGAAAATATTAAAAATCAAAAGTATTACACTAAATGCTTGTCTTCACCAAGTGATGTAAGAGACTTAGGCAAACATGGCCTTTAATTGTCAAGAACTCTTACTATCAATCTTGGATCCCGAGACTACTACACACACTCTAAGATGGATGATGGATGATGGTGGTGGATGTGGGTTGTAGTGGTGGTGGAGTGTGGGTGAAGTGGGAGAGAGGTGGTTTGCCAAGGGATGCCTTTGAAGTGAACCAAGCACCTCTATTTATAGCCTGCATAGAAGCCCGGACACGACCCCGTGTCCATTGGGCACGACCCCATGTCCATCCTCTTTCTCTTTCTTCATTAATTGCAATTTGTCTGTATTAGCTCCACACGCCCCCGTGTCCGCTGGGCATGGCCTCGTGTGCAGAAGCGTATCTGTACTATCAAGATTTGCTTGGATTCTGCGAATCTTAGCGTTGACCACGGCCCGTGTCGAGCTGGGCATGCCCCCGTGCTAGGAATAGAAGCTTCTACAACTTTGTCTTTTCTGTAGACACTTGGCCACGCCCCTGTGTCCGCTGGGCACGGGGCGGTGGTCGGCCTTCTATTCTTTGTTTTTGCTTGGGAAGATGCTGTCGAGGGGTCAGGCATGCCACGTTTATTCCTTTTCTTGTATTTAGGTTAGATTTTGCTGCATATTTGTTCCTTTTATTCATTTACGCTCATTTAGTCCTGAAAATACAAAAGGAAGACAAAATCACACTTTTTCCAACATTAATACTAAAAAAGGGTTAGTTTTATGCCTCAATTGATGTATTTTATATGTTGCATTTTACACACATCACTTAACAAAGCCTTGCAGCCAAAGGATTGCATACGGATAAAGGATTTGCTGCATATTGGTCCAATCTAGCTTACGGGAGGGTATTAGAAGAAGAATTATAAGCTAGATCCTATATTAGTTTAGTTATAATACATAGTTTTATTATAGATTATGTAACATGTTATTATTATTGTAGACAACATAGCGACGATTATGTTTCATAAACCTTCATGTATATACGTATTTGATGTACAAACATTTACATTTACCAATTCTATTCAATTTTACTCATTCTCTTCCAATTCAAAACCCTAAACAAACGATATCAATCCCAACATATTTCAAGTGCCTCTTGTTGCAATTCTTTCATTGCTCGTGGGTGTGTTAATAGTTCGCCGATGGCCCATTCTAGGCTTGTAAACGTAGTGTCAGTTCCACCAGTAAATATGTCCTGCCTGAAATCATGTATCAATTAACTACACACACTATCAGAACCCTCAAGATTTTAACACAGTATGGAGACTGTTAAGAACGTTTGGAGAAAAAGTTTAACCACATAATGGTTCATTATAAAAGATGTTTTTATGGTCATGAATTGATCATAACAACCCTGCTTATAATTCACAGACACACATATGTGCATATGTGTATATCGTTCGAAACCAACAGAAATACATATAACCATGATAATAGCCTTGATCATATCTCTTTGGAGACGAAAACCCTTCACGTCTTCTCTTTGAAATTCTAACAAGATATCAACAAGATCTTTGCCTTCGACCTTGACATCTTTATTGTTTACATGTTCATCGATAACACTCTCAAGAAACTCATCAAATTCATTAGCAACTTTATCAGCTTTTCGCTCTAATCCACTCAATCTATCCACCCACTTTAGCGATGAAATATAACTCCCAACACTAAAACTCCCCAACAACTCCATAGTCCTTTCTAATAAGTACTTAAACTCTCTATCTTCATAAGTCCTTCCCAAGGCCACCTTACAAACTACATTATTTGTAAGTGAAATAAGGAACTCGCTCAAATTAATAGCGGATCCATTGGCCCTTTGAATCTTTTCCATCATAAGTGACATCTCTTCATCTCGCACATGTTGATATGAATACACCCTTTTATTGCTTAAAAGATGGAGTACGGCTATGCTCTTCACCTGCCTCCAATACTCTCCATAATTGAAAAAGCAATGTCTTTGCATCATAAAATAGTTTATTAGGGATTTTTTTTTGCGGTCTGTTTGAAAATATTAAATCATGGGTCTTCATGATCTCTTTAGCTGCATTAACGGAGGAGGCTACAAGTTTCGGAACTGTACCAAGATGAATCATCATGAGTGGGCCATAGGACTGAGCCATGGCCTGAAGGGCACGGTGGGGGCTTGAGCCTAGTTGGTGAAGGTTTCCAATTAATGGTAACTTTGGTGGAGATGGTGGTAGGTTGTTACGGGATTTTGAAGAAGAAAAAATTGTATTAAAAAGAAGTAAAGCAAGAATGCAAGAAAGATAAGGAAAAAGAATAGCTTGCAAGGTCAACAACATTTTGTTTGATGGTGTTCTTGGTAAATCTTGTGTGGTTGTATATCATATATATAGGACAATGGCTGTCTAATACCAGATTTTTAAAATATCCTTTTTTTAACACCTATAACATAATAAGACATTTTTTATAACTAAACTAGTTTCATGGCCTGCCAGTTGTAAGACCCAAACATGTTTTAACCATAAAGACGCAGCGGAAATACGGGCCTTAAAATTTCTTTCTTTATTAACGTTTTGACATACTTGAAATTCCATTTTAAAATAACTCTTTTACAATAAATACATTCTTCGTTCTCATTTATGAAATAAAACACAACTTATGTTTACTAAATTACATAATCACACATTCCCATATAATCTATCTTATGACTCGATCTTCGACTACTTACACCTCGTGATAATGATGCGTGATTCTGTAAAACCTGCATTCACCACATACATTCACATCATTAGTATTTGGTGACATTATAAATAATCTAAGATTCATAATTATAGGATCACGTAGCGTTCTATCCTCATATACATTCCATTCGGTTATCTTTCTGAATTCACGCATTTCATCTCAGTGTTTAACCTTCAATGAGTCAACAATAATGTACCTGCATTTCATTTCATTCTCAAAGGCAACCCGGTTAGCATCGTTAATACTCATATATATTTACACCATACATACATACAAGTCTCACTCATTCGAATGCATATGGTTCAATAACACGCATACATATTATCTAAACCAACTATTTCAAGTATAATAAATTCTACTTCATACACCTACCCCTCTATCCAAACTCTTACATAAAACTTACATTCTCACATATTCATACTAACAATTCTTAGTCACAAACTACTATACATATAAGTCTCATACATACCAACCTACGCGTATACTCATTCTATTCGTGTTTACTAATGGGTTTCAACTACTAACATACAATTAATCTATTCATACATTCCTACATATTTATTTCGTTCCCACACATACTTGCATACACACCCCATTCTTACCCGTACATCATAAATACTCTTTAATGAGTTTCGGGTACATTCCGGGAGTTTAAAAATGATTTCTATAACCATCCGTACCTCACAAAACTATATGGTAAGGTTTGGGTACATTATGGAAGTTTAATGGGGCTTGGGAATGGGTATGCAGGGTCCGGAATCGAAGAAAAACGAAGAAACGGGGCTGCTGGCGTCGGCTGGCGCGTAGACAACAACTTAGGGCGTGCAGCACCGATGTCGGATTTCATTCTTTTTGACATTTCGACCCCCGTTCGCACATCCTGAACTTCCCAAAATGTAAAATAACATTATTTCAAGCCCCCAAATCATTCTAACACTTAACCCCAAGTTCCCACAACCAAATCCTATACTTTTATCTTACTTTCTTGATTTTGACCCGTTTGATGTTACCGAGTTGTTTCCGACAAAGTTAACTACTTTTTACCCGCTACAACACTACTTACCTTTATACTAACATTACCTAACATTATTACATGGTTCCCATACCACAACATCCAAAATCCACATCCGACACATTACTTTCCACTTTTTGACCCGTTTAAACTTAACAAGAGTTTTCATTCATAACTAATTCACATATTACCCAATACGACCTTACTTACTTTTGTTCTGTCATTTAGCCTCCGCTTGAGGCGTTAACCTTCCGTTCTTGAGTGCATGCTAATGTAATTCCTATCCTTTCATGTCATCACAATTGATGTGCACAAAATGCAACATATAAATTACATCAATTGTGACATAAAACTAACCCTTTTTGAGTACTAATGTTGGAAAAAGTATGCTTTTGTCTTCCTTTTGTATTTTCAGGATTAAATGAGCTCAAATGAACAAAAGAAGCAAAAAGACAGCTAAATCTAACATAAATGCAAGAAAAGGAACAAAAGTGGCATGCCCGACCTCCCGACAGCATCTTCCCGTGCAAAATAAAGAAGACAGAAGGCTGAACACGCCCCGTGCTCAGTGAGCACGGGGCTGTGCCCAAGTGGCAGCAGAAAAGACAGACTCATAGAAGCTTCTGTTGCCCAACACGGGGCGGTGCCCAGCGGACACGGGGCCGTGCCCGAGCTTCTGTTCAGCCTATAAATATGAGTGTTTGGAGCTCTTGCAACTCATCCCTTGGCACACCACCTCTCTCACACTTCACCCACCACCCACCACCACCATAACACCATCATCCACCACCATCATCCATTGTCCATCATCGAGTGTGTGAGTCGTCTCGGGATCCAAGATTGATCGTAAGAGTTCTTGACAATCAAAGGCCATGTTTGCCTAAGTCTCTTACATCACTTGGTGAAGACAAGTGTTTAGTGTAATACTTTTTATTTTTAATCTTTTGCACTTTTTAATTGGTTTTGTATTAATGACTTTAATTACTAGTTTCTTATGTTGAAGGTGATTCTTCCTTATCGTTTGTCCGTGGTGTCTTGGCATTATTTTACTGTCTATATAAAATAAAAGATTTTCACCATTCATATCTCCACGGTCTATATGGAGGTATGTTGGCTACCTGGTCGGGGGTTAAGGGAACGGTTTGGTAAGAGTTTTGCCATTGTTCAGTGTATAGATCCTGCAAAGGACCTGGATCAAATTTAGTAGGACCTCCTTCAATACCCAAAGGTATTGGATGGAGGGGGTCCAAACTCTTTGATCCCCTCATAAGTTAAACTACTATTAAAACTTTAACCCAGCTACTTAGGACTGTATCCCTGCTGACTCAGACTACTTAGCTGAGGGTAACGTCGCCTTCAAAAGAGGAGCCTACCACATTATGCATTAATAACTTAATTAATTATCTTTCAATAATCCGACCCTTTAGGATTGTATCCTTGCTGACTCAAACTACTGGGTTGAGGGTAACGTCACCTTCAAAAGAGGGGCCTACTACAATAACTAAGATAATCTGTTTAATAAGTGCAAAAGTGCGAGAATAATCAAAGGTTACACTACACACGAGTCGGATCCAAGTGATTCATCTTGTCTATCTGTTTTTTTTATTTTACTTTATTTTTCAGCATTTTAGTTAGTTTTATTTTCGTAGTTTAAAAACCTTTTTCTAACTTTTTGATTTGATTAGACGTTGAGGATAAACCGGTACTAAAAGCTCTTGTGTCCTTGGACGACCTCGCTATCTTACCAACACTATACTACGTCCACGATGGGTGCACTTGCCCATATGTGTGTTTAGTGTTAGTAAATATCGTGTTTTATAAATTTAAAACTTGGCTAAAAAGTGTAAAAAGGGCTTAAAATATACATCTAAAATATACTACACCTAATGCACATCAAGTTTTTGGCGCCGTTGCCGGGGACACAAGGATTTTAAGAAAGTTAGGAATCAACGGACTAATCATTTTTTCTATTTTCTTTTTATTTTTTTAGGATTTTCTTAATTTTTCAGCTTCTGCAGAATCCAGCACGGGCCTTGCCCGCTGAACACGCCCCGTGCCCAATCATTGGAACTGGCAATCCTGTTTTAAGTCAGACAGTAAGCTGAACACGGGGCCGTGCCCGCTCAACACGCCCCCGTGCCCAAGATTCAATTACTGAAAATAGAACCGTAAGATCCCGACGGTTGGTAATTTCTGACACAAAAATGAGTGATTATGATCTTTTTTACTTTCGGCACTCTTATGGTACGTGGTGTCAATTATGTGGAGGCAATCATAAAGAATTAGAATGCTATTTTCTGAATTATAAGCCCCACTATATAGACCCATCGTTTGCCTGTAGCCTTAAGAGGGGCGAAAGTAAAAATAATCCTTATCTCTCCCTCGAAGGCGCCCAACGAGATATTTTATTTTATGAGAAATGCTTCTTGATGAACTATTTCAACTAGAAGATCTGATTCTTAATTGGTTAGAAGAACTTAAGATGGATTTCTTTAATTCATCTCAAGACGATGACCAAGAAGAAGTGTTGGGGTCGCATTCAAACAACCTCGTTGCTCCCGATAATACCTTCAACTCTAGCAAAGACTTGGACGATAGTCGTCCCTGTGCCGATTGTGCCGTGAAGGACTCCCCATCAACTTCGTTCGATGCATACATAGACCCGAGCGATTCGACATACACCTTCTTTAATGAGAGCCCGGGAAAGGGTTAGACTTGTCCACCTACATTTAGCATAGGAATCACCCTCACCGATAACCTCTTGCGTTCTCGTCTTAATCTAGATCAATTAAGGTATCTTAGGCACTTTGGGGTTGTTCCATCCAGTAAGGAACCGCCCGATCCGGATAAGTTCCTTGAAAATAGACAAACTTCATAAATCAGCCTTTCGACACGGGGCCGTGCCCAGCCAACACGCCCCCGTGTCCACCAAAAGATTCCTTTCTGACTTTACGTCAGAATACGGGCAAACTGTGTCAGGATTCTGTCTGCACACGGGGTCGTGTCCAGCCAACACGGGGCCGTGTCCAGCATGCTGTCGTTTTCTATAAATGCAGCCAAGAATCCTGCATATTTGGACCATCCAGGGACAGAGATTTGAAGGGATCTTCTCTCCTACCATCCTAGGTATGTTCTAAAAGAAGGTTCCAACAACCATCTTGTCCTTTCCTCTTTTATCCATTTCCTTCTTCTTCATCTTTCTCCAAAAACCTCCATTAAAGCTTGAGATTTCAAGCTTTATTGCAAGGATTATTGAGTTTTGTTCAAAGAATCTTGTTAAAAATAAGTTGTATAACATTGTTTTAAGTTACTATTGTTCAAAAAGGCTTCACAAGTTAGAGAAATAACTTAAAACTTCAGGATTCCTTGTTTCAAAATTCTGCAGAAAGGTGAACACGGGGCCGTGCTCATTGAGCACGGGGCCGTGTCCAAGGTACTGTTTCATTAAAATAAGCTGTTTTCGGTTTATTTTCGTAGAATGTCAATTGAAAACAGTGGAACATCGTCCGTGCATTCAAGAAACAGTAGAAGAGGAAAGAGGCCTTCCATTGAAGCTACCCTTGTACACTACATCATGGCGCTACGGGAAGCTCTCGATTAAATGACTTCGGTAGAGGAGGTCCTAATAGACCGTATAAACTACCTTACGGTGGGGCTGGAAAATAGTTTTCAAGAAATTAACCTCTTGCACCAGAGGTTAAATATTCTTGTAACACCTCCCATGGAACCCGTCCTCCCTCAAGAGGATTGGAATCTAGCACTTGGAGTCAACAACCCTATCGGATGGGATGACATTCCAGCGGAGCCTCCCCTTGAAAATTTACAAGAAGTCCCAGTGGAAGTTGTACCTCCTCAAACCGACGCCAATGAGCCCTCCTTCCTCCTCCCAAGGGAGATAGAGGAGTGGCTCGCTGACATATGAGGAGTCCATGCCCGGAGGAAAGAGTTCAATGAAGCCGCATCCAACCAAGAATATTATCTTCTTGGAAATTTTGCTAATTAAAATAACTTGTAGGCTAGAACTCCTTGGTTTAAGCTTCTTGTGCTTACTTATCTAACTTACTAGCATTTTAGGATAATGTAATTCTCTCTATGATGGTTCTTAATGAAATGATGGTTTTGAGGTTTGAATGATGTTGTAAGGAATAAAACACACTCGTGATGGTGAAGGATAACAAGGGAAATGAGAAACATCACCCCATGCACGAAAACTGGGCCATCCGACAACAATTTCTTCATTACAGTAAGTTCAGCACGGGCCGTGTCCGCCCAACATGGCCCCGTGCTGCACACTCTGCAGAAAATTGCCCAGTTCAGGTAACTGGACACGGGCCGTGTTCGCTGAACACGCCCCCGTGTCCAGGCTTCTGTTTCTTTTCATTAATTTTTGTCACTGGCACCTGAACACGGGGCCGTGCCCGGTCACCACGGGGCCGTGTCCAGGATGCCAGTAACAAATAACTTTGCTTTTAACACCATTTTACACATTCAATCAACCTAAAAACTTATTTTTGGGACACATTGAGGACAATGTGTAATTTAAGTGTGGGGGGGGGGGATACTAAAACCTTGAATCTTGCAAGTCCTAATAACAAGCCTTACACAAAACTCTATTGGAACCGCTAATCACCCCAAATTTTTTTCAAAAATTTTCATTTTTTTTACTTGTCTACAAGTTTACGATCGATAGCGTCTTGATAAAAAGAACCAACATACGAAAATTATGAAACGGCATGACAAACTTAGTTAAAATTTGATTATATATACTTGATCACATGAAAACCCTTTCCCACAAAAGTGAGTTTTGAGCCTTTATCGAGCATACAAATACATATCTTTACACTAAATGCTCTTTTTTCGTTTCTTGTGTGAATAGCCGCTTGGTTTGTACGACTCTAGAACTTGCCACGACAATACGTTCCCGGTCCTTACCAACTTAAACTCGAGTAAGTAAATGATGGAGGCATTAGGACTAACCCTTTTTCTTTCTACACCATTATTTTTCATTTTTTTTACCACCTACCCAAAATCCCCCTAGTTAACCCCTTTGAGCCTAAACCTTTTCATTTCTTAACCCAAAACAATTACCCTTTTTACCCACCTAAACCTTTTTATTTTTAACCCCTTTCTTTTAGTAACAACGTTCGATTTTCTAATGACTTGCCCTAAATATATACATACATATATATATATATATATATATATATTGATGAAACCAAATAAACAAACAAGTTCATCAAAAATAACTTTTTTTTGAAACAAATGGTTCATCAAAATAAATAAAAATGTGAAAAAATAAAAAGTCTTTCAAAAACCGATGTTTGTTACGCTTTTCGCCCTTTTACTAACCACTAACCAACCACCCACCTTTAGCCCAAGCCTAACCCTTCACCCAAAAGTCCTCTTGATATTTACAAAGGTATATAGTTAAAAAGGAAGAGGATTGATTGCTTGGTAAGCCTATGGTAGGAAGAAGTTCCATGCCGCTCTCGAGTGATTCACTAAAAAAATACACCTTCGGCCGAGTGTTGAGTGATCCCCCGTGAGGTATGTGAACTTGTATATAAATGGAATTTTAAAAAGGTATGTTATGCCCTAATAAGTAATTTATCTTATGAAACGTTTTTAATAAATCATGACGAATAGGATTGTAAATAAATAAAAATAAAACCTAAATAAAGAATCTTGGAAATCCCGACACTCTATGACAAGCCCAAAAACCTTCTCTTCTACCCATTCCATTTGGGTGTGCAAGCCACATAATAAAGAGTTTTGCTTAAGGACAAGCAAAGATTCAAGTGTGGGGGTATTTGATGTGCACAAAATGCAACATATAAATTACATCAATTGTGGCATAAAACTAGCCCTTCTTTAGTACTAATGTTGGAAAAAGTATGCTTTTGTCTTCCTTTTGTATTTTCAGGATTAAATGAGCTCAAATGAACAAAAGAAGCAAAAAGACAGCTAAATCTAACATAAATGCAAGAAAAGGAACAAAAGTGGCATGCCCGACCTCCCGACAGCATCTTCCCGTGCAAAATAAAGAAGACAGAAGGCTGAACACGCCCCGTGCTCAGTGAGCACGGGGCTGTGCCCAAGTGGCAGCAGAAAAGACAGACTCATAGAAGCTTCTGTTGCCCAACACGGGGCGGTGCCCAGCGGACACGGGGCCGTGCCCGAGCTTCTGTTCAGCCTATAAATATGAGTGTTTGGAGCTCTTGCAACTCATCCCTTGGCACACCACCTCTCTCACACTTCACCCACCACCCACCACCACCATAACACCATCATCCACCACCATCATCCATTGTCCATCATCGAGTGTGTGAGTCGTCTCGGGATCCAAGATTGATCGTAAGAGTTCTTGACAATCAAAGGCCATGTTTGCCTAAGTCTCTTACATCACTTGGTGAAGACAAGTGTTTAGTGTAATACTTTTTATTTTTAATCTTTTGCACTTTTTAATTGGTTTTGTATTAATGACTTTAATTACTAGTTTCTTATGTTGAAGGTGATTCTTCCTTATCGTTTGTCCGTGGTGTCTTGGCATTATTTTACTGTCTATATAAAATAAAAGATTTTCACCATTCATATCTCCACGGTCTATATGGAGGTATGTTGGCTACCTGGTCGGGGGTTAAGGGAACGGTTTGGTAAGAGTTTTGCCATTGTTCAGTGTATAGATCCTGCAAAGGACCTGGATCAAATTTAGTAGGACCTCCTTCAATACCCAAAGGTATTGGATGGCGGGGGTCCAAACTCTTTGATCCCCTCATAAGTTAAACTACTATTAAAACTTTAACCCAGCTACTTAGGACTGTATCCCTGCTGACTCAGACTACTTAGCTGAGGGTAACGTCGCCTTCAAAAGAGGAGCCTACCACATTATGCATTAATAACTTAATTAATTATCTTTCAATAATCCGATCCTTTAGGATTGTATCCTTGCTGACTCAAACTACTGGGTTGAGGGTAATGTCACCTTCAAAAGAGGGGCCTACTACAATAACTAAGATAATCTCTTAAATAAGTGCAAAAGTGCGAGAATAATCAAAGGTTACACTACACACGAGTCAGATCCAAGTGATTCATCTTGTCTATCTGTTTTTTTATTTTACTTTATTTTTCAGCATTTTAGTTAGTTTTGTTTTCGTAGTTTAAAAACCTTTTTCTAACTTTTTGATTTGATTAGACGTTGAGGATAAACCGGTACTAAAAGCTCTTGTGTCCTTGGACGACCTCGGTATCTTACCAACACTATACTACGTCCACGATGGGTGCACTTGCCCATATGTGTGTTTAGTGTTAGTAAATATCGTGTTTTATAAATTTAAAACTTGGCTAAAAAGTGTAAAAATGGCTTAAAATATACATCTAAAATATACCACACCTAACGCACATCAACAATCACATTATGGTTAGCACACATGATCATTCATACTAACATTCATTTCTTTCCATTCATACATTACTTAACTTTTTATTAACCAAATACCACATACATAAGGCATAGTCTAAAAGTCACCTTGTTCCACATTCACGCAACTCAATTATCATCATACACGACACATAGATCATCTAATACATAACACATGACTTCTCTACTATTACAATTGTGTCCGGAAGGCTAACCATGCTATGCATTCATTGTTGACTTTCAGATTGTCAACTTTCCTACTTACACACTTTCAACTTATGAACATGTATCCATCTTAATATGGTAGGCCATAGTATTAACATTATAGGCATTACATACTCGTATTTAATGGCATATACAACTACATGATCACTTATAAAAAAACAAACACATATACATACACGATCACAACTAAAATTACCGTATATATAACATTACGTCCCATACCGTAACATATTAAATAAATCAGTTATTACAGACATAGTATCTCATAGATAAATATTGTTCCGATAACTCAAAATTTATTGAATGACGTTACTAGACCACCTATTTCTTTCATCACAGCAAGCATAGCATGAGCATCCTAAACACCTGTCTCATACGTTAAAATTGGTCAATACACATAGTGTAAAGGTGAGCATACAAGTTTAATAGCATAATAATAGCGAAAAGCGGTTTACGCATAACCAGCATGTAACACGTAGAAATGCAAAGATAGCAAGTTATCGACAATGAAATATGCACAGACATGACTGCGAGTTGTAGAATACGCAACACATATCACCATCGTGGCACGTGAAGTAAAACCCTTAACAACCCCTGTCCAGGAAAGGTGCTGAGTCCAAACTATAGTACTATCGTTGCTAAGGTGTCAGGCAACAATCACTGTGTAAACATAACATAAAAGCATTCATCGAATAACATGTATAACATGCAGAGCGGTTAGCGTCTAAAAGTAGTTGCGTTGTGTGTCGATGTGATTTAATATAGGTAACGTATGTAACACCCAAAAGTGAGTTAAGGAAAAAGGGATCGAGTATAGTCACAGTTTGTGTTTAAATAAATAAACACAAGCTTTGATTGAAGGGAGCGCTGGGGAGTTAGCCTGATCAGATAACAATAGTATAAGCGTTGAACAGTGCGTGAAATAGTATCGAGTGACGAATGGCGGTTCGATCGGATGACCTTCCGGACGGATGGTCATCCGGACGGATGACCATTCGGTTGGAGGGTTGTCCGTTTAGGAAGGATGAGTTTTTGTATGATGTGAACTTTTAAGTTTTCGTTGTAGCATTTATAAAAGCGAGAAATATCTCTACCATTCAGGTCGTGAGGTCGAAAGGTCTTCCGGACGGATGGTCATTCGCTCGGATGGCGATCCGTTCGAGATGAGATATTCTAAGATCCAAGTCCTTGGTAGGATAGTCATTCGATCGGATGGTCATCCGATCGGATGACTATACGTTGGAACTGATATTCTTCGAAGTTTGTAAAATGTTTAAGTGTTGAAGATCACAAGTCATCCAGTCGGATCGTCGTTCGATCGGATGGCGATCCGATCGGATGACGATTCGTTTGGTAACCATTTCGTTGAGAATTTGTAAAATTAGTTAAGTTTAGAAAGTTTTGTGGTTAAACCGAGACGGTGTGACAACGCGTCAAGCAACGGAAAACCCAGTCAGGTCCAAGTCATTCGATTGAATGGGAATCACCCCGTCCGATCAGTAACTGTTCTTGACAGAACTTCATGTTCAACTCGTTAAGTCGGTTATTGCTTCGATATTAATATGTTCTCAGACCGGCACTTCACTAGAGAATGAGTAGAAGGCCTGAACGAGCTCAGATTCTATCGGTTTTTGAGTGAAAAGTTAAGAACATAGGAGAAAAGTGGAAATCAGTTGGAAAACGTTTAGATTTAGGTGAAATCAGTGTTTAAACATTGTAGAAATCCTTTAGATCTGAGTTGTTCTTGGTGGAATGAGACCACACTTTGGTGTTCATGAGAACCCATGATGACATCATCCTGGAACAGCCCGAATCCATAGATTTCATGGTGACCAGTTGAGATTTGTGGGTGAAATCGATGGGGAAGTGTGTGTAGATGATAGAAGTACAAGATTTGAGATGAAAACTTACAAGAATCGCGAGGAATCGAGAGAAAAAGGGCCGGGAGTGCGCTGGTCGGAGAAGAGCTGTCACATCACATGAACAGTGATGTGACAGGTGGGTATTTATAGGGGAAGGAGGAGAAAAGGCGGTGCAAAGGAGACGGATTGGAGGGCCTTTTGATCGGATGGCCATCCGATCGGATGGTCATCCGGTCGGATGACCATTCGATCGAAGGGTCATTCGATCGAGTGGCTCGAGTGAGTTGGTTTTCTGATTTTCGTTTCGTGCGTTGAGCATTGTGATGCGTTTAAGCGAGTGTCGAATAAGCGATGCGATAGTTTTAAATAATAGTTACACAAATAACATAACTAACATACAACAACATAAGTATCCTTTTGTTTCCAGTTCGCGATGTGGTTGCGTTGTGATAGAGTTGCGATTGCGTTTTTGATTATCACCTTAAACATAATTAAACATGCACAAGTAACACATAATAGCACACACACGTAAAACAATATCCGTAACCGCGTTTCGAGTTGCGATGCGATAGTGATAAGATAGCGTTAAGTAGATTAGTGTTTAAACTATGCTTATTGCATATTACTCCACACAATACAACTAAAGCAACATAAATTAAAGTATCGATTAACGGGGTTTGAGAGTACAAGTAATAATTGAGCAAGGAATGACAGGTCGAATTAGCAATCTTTTCTTCCTTTGACTTTGACTTATACTTTGACTTCAAAAAGTCGGGTTGTTACAGCCTCCCCTACTTTAGGGAATTTCATCCCGAAATTAAGGCGCAAGCGTAACGAAGAGCTGTGGATACTTAGCCTTCATGTCACTTTAGAGTTCTCAAGTGAACTCAATGCCGCATTTGCCTTCCCAGCGAACCTTCACTATGGGAATGCGTGAGCGTCGGAGCTTCTTGGTTTCTCGATCCATGATCTCGACTGGCTTTTCCACGAAGTGTAATGTTTCGTCCACTTGTAGATCCTCAAGTGGTACATGTAAATTCTGCTTGGCAAGACACTTTTTGAGGTTCGAAACATGGAAAGTCGAGTGGACGTTGCTAAGTTCCTCCGGTAGTTCGAGTCTGTAGGCCACCTTGCCAATTCTTTCTAGAATTCTAAAGGGTCCAACATATCGAGGCGCGAGCTTTCCTTTCTTGCCGAATATGATCACCCCCTTCCAAGATGAAACCTTTAGGAGTACGTGATGGCCAACGTCAAATTCAAGAGGCTTGTAGCGTCTATCGGCGTAACTTTTCTGACGACTCCGAGCTTTCAACAGGTTGTCTTGTATTTGGAGGATTTTGTCAGCCGTTTCTTGCAACAGCTCAGGACCGGTAATTTGCGCATCTCCAATCTCATGCCATACAATAGGCGATCGATATTTTCTTCCGTATAATGCCTCAAATGGTGCCATTTGAATGCTAGAATGATAACTGTGATTGTACGAGAATTCGACCAAAGGTAAGGGTGCGTCCCAATTACCACCGAAATATATGACACACGAGCTAAGCATGTCTTCAAGGGTACGGATAGTTCGTTCGTTCAGTCTGACCGTCGGTTTGGGGATGGAAAGCGATACTTAGATTAAGAGTAGTACCGAGAGCAGATTGAAATGTTTCCCAAAGACGCGAGGTAAACCGACCATCGCGGTCAGATATGATATCACGAGGCGTCCCGTGTCGACAGATGAGTTCGTCAGTGTAGATCCGTGCTAATTGTTTTACCTTAAAGTCTTCTCGTATTGGCAAAAAATGAGCAGATTTAGTATGAAGATCAACGATAACCCAGATGCTATCCTGACCTGAGGGCGTTCGCGGGAGTTTTGTTATGAAGTCCATGGCTATGCTCTCCCATTTCCACATAGAGATCTCTGTGTACGAGTAAGCCAGAGGGTCTTTGTTGTTCAGCCTTGACTTTAAGTCAGGCACGTCGAAACATAAACAACGATATCTTTCTTCATTCCAGGCCACCAATACCGTAGACGAAGGTCATGGTACATTTTGTCGGCACCAGGATGAATGGAATATGGGATTTGTCTGCTTCAGTCAACAATATCTCCCGAAGGTTGTTGCGACTTGGAATCTAGATGCGATCGAGATAGTAAAAGATACCGTTCGATTTGGTGACAAATTTAAATTCAACACCACATTTCTTCATCTCCTCTCGCAAGGTTTTATCAATGAAGCAGGCGTGCTGAGCGTCACAAATTAGAGCTTCGAGGTCGTGCTGGGCGTGAGTATTACGAACACTATGCAAATAGCTTCGTCGACTTAGAGCGTCGGCAACGACATTTGCTTTGCCAGGATGGTAACGAATCTCACAGTCGTACTCGTTAAGAAGTTCAACCCATCGACATTGGCGCATATTCAGTTCCTTCTGGTTGAAGATATGTTGCAGGCTCTTATGGTCGGTGAAGATTGTGCACTTGGTACCGTAAAGGTAGCATCGCTAAATCTTCAAGGCAAAAACAACTGCACCTAGCTCGAGGTCATGGGTTGTATAGTTCTTCTCGTGGATCTTGAGCTAACGAGAGGCGTACATGATAACCTTGTACCGTTGCATGAGAACACAATCGAGACCGAGGTTAGAGGCATCACAATAGACTACGTAGTCATCGTTTCCGTCGGGTAAAGCGAGGATAGGAGCATTGCAGAGCATATGCTTGAGAGTGGAAAGGCAGTCTCTTGTTCAGTTCCCCAAAAAAAAGGCTTGTCTTTATGCATGTCACGACCCTCGACCCCGGTTTGACCCGGTTCAAGAGCCGCGAGGCAGGAATCCCGTAGTATTAATTTAGGAGACAGCGGAAGTCTTTTAACATAGGATCTTTTAATACTAAAAATGCCCGTTTAATATATTATATAAAGTTTTAGGGATAAAATCCCATAATTTACAATAAGATGATTTCACAAGGAAATCTTCATTTCTCAAAACATGTTTCTTTATTTATTTACATTGAGCCACTTCTCTGAGCTTGTAGTGATTCACGACACTTTCCATGGATCACAACAGATCACCTGAAACATGTTTGGAAAAGGTTTTGTCAGCGGGGAAATACTGAGTGAATCATTCATTTTACTGAAAACATTACGTTTGTTATAATTTCAGTATTAGGAGCGATTACAATGTTTCTGATATCAAACCAACTACCCACAGTATTTGTCACTCGACCATCCATTGGCTAGCCCATTTGTCCAATGGTGTCTGTGACTGTGGTCAGATCACCCCTTGGCCACCCGTTTGTCCAAGTGTGACGGGAAACAAGTAATGTATACAAAACCCCACATACCGGCTGTAACTTGGTGATTACAAAGACTTAATCCCTGTAATTATAACTTTGAAAATAACTTGGAGTTTTGTAAAACAGTTGATAAAAAGAGAATGACTCACATTGCAGATTTAACGAGCAAAGTATAAGCCTACTGACTTGCCTTGATTAACCTAATTTAACAATAATGCACACACAAACGGGTTAGTAACTAATACAGCAGTTACGACAATTCACGAGATTAAACCCTCACAATGATTTACAAGTGCAATACTTAATAATTCAATGGATTCACGACGAATAACAGAGCATAGTCCGAATTCGAACAGCACTCAAATATTCAAGTCGAAATCACGACGAATAATCAAAGTACAAGCTCAATTTGAGCAGCACTTGGACAATCGTTGGATAGTTATAATCGATCGGACGTTGTATCGTAATAGCAATCGAGTTATTACCCTGATTGCGGCAGCACTTCGTGAATTAGTGTGTGTTGTGGACTGTTTCTGCTTATAACGTACTATACACAATGAATTTCTTCGTCGAACTAACAACAGAATGCAAGTCCCAATGTCTGCTATTTATACTGATTTTTGGACACGCTTACGGATCGTAAGCCACTTCCCTTACGGTCCGTAAGGGAAGCAGTCTATTTATAGGCTAGCCAGGTTCGGGACTAGCTATGCTGAATTGACAGTTTTCTTATTTTAAAATTTGACAACGAGATTTTGTTGATAATTATCACTAGGGTTTATCCCCCCCTGAGTTTTAGGGGTCCTGATCCTGATTTCGATTGTTCTGGAAATTTTAGGGTTTATGCAGAATCACTTGGGTGTCTCAATTAGGGTTTCCTTTTTGATTAATTATCATCCTAAGTATTACTTTTAGTGAGAGTTGTTACAATGCATGAGAGAGGTAAGCAGCACGGCGATTTTTTGAGAAATCTGCGATGAATCGGCGGTAGTAACCCGCCAATCCGAGGAACGAACGAACTTCCGATGGGGATTTTGGTGTAACCTAACTCTTAACAGCTTCGATCTTCGCGGGGTCGACGTGTATACCTTGACTATTAATGATGTGACCGAGGAATTGAACCTCCTCTAGCCAAAATTAACACTTGGAGAACTTGGCATAGAGTCGATTCCCTTGGAGTAGTTCGAGAACCAAATGTAGATGTTGCGCGTGTTCGGCTTTCAATTTCGAGTAGATCAGGATATCATCGATGAACACGATGACAAAACGGTCGAGAATCGGTTTACACACGCGATTCATCAGATCCATGAAAACCGTGGGTGCGTTGGTTAAACCAAAGCGCATAACGACAAATTCGTAGTGGCCGTATCGGGTTCGAAAAGCGGTTTTGGGTATATCTTCCTCCTGGATTCGTAACTGGTGATAGCCTGAACGTAAATCGATCATCGAGAAACACGTAGCACCTTGTAATTGGTCAAACAAATCGTCGATTTTGGGTAGGGGATAGCGATTCTTGATGGTAAGCTTATTCAGTTCCCTGTAGTCAATGCACATCCGGAATGATCCGTACTTCTTTTTGACGAAGAGGACAGGTGCGCCCCAAGGAGAGGTGCTAAGGCGAATGAAGCCTTTGTGGAGCAATTCCTGGAGTTGACTCGAGAGTTCCCGCATTTCATATGGAGCGAGGCGATAGGGAGATTTAGCAACAGGATTTGCTCCAGGAATGAGGTCGGTTCGGAAATCAATATCACGACTCGGGGGTAGACCAGGTAAATCATCAGGAAATACGTTAGGAATATCACGAACCACGGGCACCTTATCCATTGCCTTCTTTTCATTTTCCTCCGCTACTATGATATGTGCTAAGAAAGCTTTGTATTCCTTTCGGAGATACTTGCTTGCTTGTATGCACGACATGAGTTTGAGATCCTTTGATGAGACTTCGCCATACACACAGAGTTGATCACCATTTGCGAGCAACAAACGAATCATTTTATCAAAGCAAACGACTTTGGCACGATTTTCACAAAGAAAATCCATGCCTACTATGATATCAAAACTACCAAGCTGCATCGGGATAAGGTCGATAGGGAAAACGTGATTGTTGAGTTCAAGCGTACAATCACGGAGAACTGAATTAACTGTGACGGTTCTTCCAGTGGCAAATTATATGTTGAATGTCGAAGGGAGATTATCGCGCCTACGATTTAGGAGCTTTTCGAATTCTAACGATACAAAACAATTATCGGCTCCAGTATCAAATAAACATGACGCATATATACCACCGACAAGAAATGTACCATTAACCACATTATTGTCTGCTTGCGCCCGGCGGACGTTGATGTTGAATGTACGTCCGCGGGCTGCTGGCTGCTGGCTACTGAGGCTGCTGCTGTTGATGCTATTGCGTTGGCTGTTGCTGTGGCTCTTGCTTCATCACTCTGTTCGGGCAGACATTTGCAAAGTGGTTGGGATCACCACATGCAAAGCAGGTTCTTGCGTGAGCAGGAGCTGCTTGTTGACCCTGAGGAGCAGGAAGAAGAGTTGACAGTGCGGGAGCTTGAACTTGAGCTTGAGCTTGACGAGGACCAGTACGGCAGTTGGCAGTAAAATGGCCGTACTGGTTGCAATGAACATAAAATCGGCATGCGATCCCGACAGGATGATGATAAGTACAGGTAGGGTACATCGAGTGTGGACTAGTATATGCACGCTTGGCTGGTGGTGCATTGGTCACGGGTGCCGCTACTTGGCGGTTCTGGTTCTAGGGTTGAGCGGGGATAGCATTGAGTGGCGCGGCGGTGACTGCACAGTTCTTGTTGTTGTTGTTGTTGTTGTTGTTGTTCTTGCGCTTGCGACGTGAAGACTTGGGAGCTTGCGGTGCGGCGGTTTCAGCGGTGGGAGCAGCGGTAACTTGATGGAGACTCTTGGTGGTATTCTTGAAATAACCAGCTCTAACTCGCTTGTCATTGATTTGTGCAGCGAGTAGATAAGTCTCTTCGATAGTGGTCGTCTTCGCGGCTTGCACGAAATCAGTGACACAATCTGGTAAAGCACGGATGTATTTCTTGATGGTAATATCGGGAGTAGAGACTTGACCCGGACAAACGATACTTAGCTGCTTGAAGCGGGCAGTTAGACCGGCATTGTCGCCACCCTCTTGCTTGATGTTCAAAAACTCGTCCTCCAGCTTCTGAAGCTCATGGGGAGGGCAGAATTCCTTCATCATGATCTCTTTCAACTCCTCCCAAGTAAGCCCATAGGCTGGATCATTTCCTCATCTGTTTCTTACGACCGTCCACCAATCCAAAGCCCTGGACTGGAAAATGCCAGTTACGTTGACACTACAGAGGTTATCAGGATAACCACTTGGCGCAGAGTGACTTAAATTGAATCGAACCGCATGGCAGCAGGTCCGTCTTCTCCGGTGAATTCTTTAGGGCCACAGGCTTTAAACTGTTTGAAGCTGAAAGTACCCTTTGGAGAGTTAGTCCTTGATTCCTCAGAGGACTTGCTAGCGTTTTCATTAAGTTCGCTGAAAATTTGCGGAATGACCTTAGCCATCTGCTTTGCTACTATAGAAGCGATACGCTTGTCAGCGTGGTTTCGACGTACAGTGCGAAAGGTATATGATCCAAATGACGACATTGTCTGCAACAGACATCGCCATAGGACTCAGACGCGATCTAATTATAGTCTAGCGTATCACCACGCACTACTTATATATATATATATATATATATAAAGCTCAGGAACATGTCGGCATACAACACATAGAAAGATAATCACATAGGCACGTAATCACATAGGCACGTAAGCACATAGGCACATAAGCACGTAACAACACAGAAGCACGAAATCAACTATATTTTGCACGTGTTCACCTACATATATTTTGCACGTATTCACCTATCATTCAAGTTCGCACGCGAGTAGCGAGTAACATAAGCGAGTAACATAGCAAGTAGTATAGCGTAAGCGAGTAACATAGCATGCGATTTGATGGCGTTTTGAGATACAAATAGGTGTGTGTGTGTGTAAACATGTTCCATAAAGCGAGGTGCGAAAAGCGATAATCTCCAAAACTGAAACACATAAACATATAAAATCACATAAAACACATAATATTCCACATAAAAGCGATAGATCACAGAGTCAGCGGCTTGCGTGCTCATAATCGAAACACATAAATACCCAAAATCAGCGTTTGCGGCTTGAAATCGAAAATTGATTGTGTTGGGATTGAACCCTACCAGAGGAACAGATAATGTAAAGCCAAAACCGGATCACATCAGTGGACTAACAATAAGCAGCAGCCTACACTTTGCTCTCCCCTTGAATGTGGCTCAAACATCTGATATGCTCCAAAGTACTGCCTATATCAACATCTGCTGACCTACAACTGCTGATCAACACAAAGACTGATGAAGACTAAAAGCCCTGCTGTTCAATCTGCTGCCTTGAGTCAAGCACTGCTGTTCATGACAAGTACTGCTAGGTTCACAACAGTGGAATGATGCAACAGCATTTCTATTCATCTTATGTAAACTTTATACACTATCAGTAGTTAGCAAAGCAGTAGTTGTATAGATCAGTAGATAGAGTTTGTTAGGTTGTTAGATGTCACTTTCATGGTGACGTCAGCTGAGATGCTTCGGTGGTTTGGATTGTCTATAAATTTAACAGTACTCTGTACTGTTACATTTGATCGTTTTGAGTGAGTTCTTCTCCTCAATTCAATCCTTTCATCTTGTACAACCAACCTTGGGGCATCAGGCTGAGGGGGAGCTTAGTATTGTAAGCATGCTAGTAATCTTTTGATTTTCATTGTAATCATTCAACTCAATGAGAAAGCATGTGTTTATCAAACTATTCTCTTCTTTGATTATGCTTATAAAGTTTGTATCCATTTCCGCTGCACTTTACATTGTTCTATATCCATTGATTTGTCAAATTCTTACAAACAAGCATAATCATGACAGCCTCCAATCCTAACAGATTGTCTCAGGTGTTTTAGACGTTGACTACTCAAAGTGATTCGACTATTCTCAAGGACTTCGAGTACACGCTTTGGACTAATAGACTGTGCTCTCTTCACCGACATACGATGAATGGTACTCATCCTTTCGCTTATTCACGCAACTCGAGTCATTGGAATTCATGGATACTTTGGTGAGAGTTTTGTAAAACCAAAATAAAGATCGGAACAGGTCATCAAGATTCGGGTTTCATACCTAACTTAACGACTGTATTCCTGTTTGTGTGATAGAATCATGGGAGAGATATAGGGAGATTTGCGTCGAAGTATGGATTTCACTCCTGATTCAATGCAAATTCTTGTGTTTATAGTAAAAACACGCGTCGAACGGGCGATTTAATCAAGAGTTTGCGGTTTTCACACCTAATCTCAATCCAATCACTCGTTTGTTTTCAAATATTGTGCGTGTGCTAGCCTTAGGAAAGGCTAAGTGATAGTGTTCCAGCCTTAGGAAGGGCCGATAGCATATAGTACATTCGTGAGTCGAGAGAATTAACAGGAATTGGCTTGTGCAGAACCCCTAACGGGTTCGCACAAGGCGGTCTGTTGGTACTTAGACTATATACTAGGTCATTTCTAAGACGTCGACCTGGACTAGGTCGAGTCTTGCCTATTTCCCCATAGTTATGGCTCTGATACCAATCTGTCGCACCCCAACCGATGGCGGAAACATCGGGGTGAGGCACTGAGCGAAACAGATTATCCAGGAGAAATCCATAACAACTAAAATTACAGGATATTTAACATTACGTCCCTTACCGTAACATATCAAATAAATCAGTTATTATAGACATAGTATCTCATAGACAAATATTGTTCTGACAACTCAAAATTTATTGAATGACGTTACTAGACCACCTATTTCTTTCATCACAGCAAGCATATCATGAACATCCTAAACACCTATCACATAAATTAAAATAGGTCAATACACATAGTGTAAAGGTGAGCATACAAGTTTAATAGCATAAAAATAGCGAAAATCGGTTTACGCATAACCAGCATGTAACACGTAGAAATGCAAAGCTAGCAGGTTATCGAAAATGAAATATGCACAGACATGACTGTTAGTTGTAGAATACGCAACACATATCACCACCGTGACACGTGAAGTAAAACCCTTAACAACCCCTGTCCACGACAGGTGCTGAGTCCAAACTATAGTACTATCGTTGCTAAGGTGTCAGGCAACAATCACTGTGTAAACATAACATACAAGCATTCATCGAATAACATGTATAACATGCAGCGCGGTTAGCATATAAAAGTAGTTGCGTTGTGTGTCGATGTGATTTAATATAGGTAACGTATGTAATACCCAAAAGTGCGTTAAGCAAAAAGGGATCGAGTATACTCACAGTTCGTGTTTAAATAAATAAACACAAGCTTGGATTGAAGGGAGCGCTGGAGAGTTAGCATGATCAGATAACGACAGTATAAGCGTTGTGTTGGACCGTGTTCCGACCCTGAATAGTCAGTTGAGATAGTTCATCTTCACGTATAAAGGCGGAATCAATATATGCGAAGTAGCACAACTTTTCCTTTTCAATTCCTTCTCTTTTATTGCAATTTGAATCAGTTTTGACAGAGTTTTAACACCAATACAATGATTAGGTTCTGCTTCAGTATACACGCATGAATTAATCTAGTTTCGCTTCATCTGCCTATATATAGTCCAAGTGGTTTCGCTTATAGTGCATGACACATAAGCGAAACTATCTAAATGACAACCAAGCGAAACTAACAACTGACACACAAGCAGAACCTCTTGTACATACAAGCGAAACCTTAATATAAAACCTAATTTTGACTTTCTAGACCCTATGTTGACCTATCTTGACCTTAGACATAATGCAGACGGAGTCAACAGACATTCCATGCATCAACAGACTCCCCCTTGGATGTTGACGTAGTCTTCAGCTCCTGAGTCTTCAGTCTTGGTCTTTTCTCCAACTCTCTATCTTATCATCAAAATCATTCTTCACAGGTTTAGAATCACAATCTGACTCCCCTTTAGCTGTTGATCCAGACTCCCCCTTTCACAGACTCCCCCTCTCCATATGCTAGAATCTGAGATTTCTGGTTCAAGCTTTGACAATTAGCTTCCATTGGAAATAATGAAGTCTAAACCTGTTACTCAACCAATAACATTACAATTCTATCTTTTTAACAATAAATCACAAACTCAATCAGCTTTAGAAATCCACTCAAGTATTCAGGTCCAAATTAATTACCTTGATTACTCAATTAATCTACCAAATTCAACTTAATGACCTTGGTTGATCATTTGACGAATCAAACTGATTTTGTAAAAACATTTTCACTTTTTCTAAAAACAATGTAACAAGCATCAACTTAATGAACTTGTTTTAACTTTGAAAACTTCTCAAACTCCAACAAAGTAAGCTCTCCTCATTCTTCAGCTCAGAATCTCCTACATCTGCTTCAAATCTCGAGAATCAGACAATCAACTTTCCACTCTGGTTTGTCTAAACTAAAGCAGAATTGAAAAATCTTTTTGGATTTTACAATGTGATCTAAACTAAGAATGAAATACAAAAAAAAAAAAACTTAAATTGCAGAATGTAAAGAAATTGAACTATATACAAACTTATTTTTGGTGAGCGTGTCAGGGAATCATATCAACTTTTCAGACAAATTAACAGTACCGTTAAGCTTAATTACATGCTCAGACTTAAACAATTCACCTCGATTGTCGATATACTGATCCATCTTAAATTCTCACACAGATTTCAATCTATTCAGGATATGATTTAGATGTTTTATGAACTTAACTCAATTCACGTGTCCCACCTCTTGAATATACTCCCGTATCCAGAATCTCAATATTCAGTCTTACAGGTGAGTATACTACAATGATATCTGTACATAAATTAGGTATGCGAGGGCCGATGGATCTCAGGTCGATACTTCCGTATACGCAGAGAGATATCAGCTTCGACTTTTTAGTATGTCCCCTTTAGAGGATCTTTTAGCTACAACAGCAGCGACTATCAATTTTATTGTTTCATCTGCATGCTGAGGGTTTATGCTATATTTCAAGCATTTTGGGTGAAAGTATTAGCCAAGGACTAGGTCAGAACTTCCGTTCAGCAGAAGTCCCGGAATAATACCCCAGACATCATTGAGTATAAAAACCTAGTATATCAGAATACGAGACCTTTCAAACGAGATTTCAGGGGTTACCTATATATCCAAGTAGTGTTCCCACGAATTTCGCAAGTTTGAAATTTTAGGTTTATATCCCGAATAAATCTACTAAATGTGCGAAAACTTATCGACACATCATCAGTGAGATTGTTTAACTCATTTAGTCTTTACAAATCTTTAGCATACTGTAATTGTCTAGCCGATGTACTATCATTTTCGCTATATACACAAGCTCTTTTTCAATTTTATCATGTTTTTGTATTTTTGCATTTTTTACTGTTTTTGTATTTTCTGAAAATATATCTATATACAACTATCTACTCCCCCTAAATACCGAAACAAGTAAAAAAGCGACAAACCATTGCAGATTGTTTCTCGTCTTCATCCGCAACAGTACTCTCATCAACGCTCACAATCCCATCCGACACCGAAAGCAATTTCATACCGTTAAGTTTTAACAAATATTGAAACCGATTTTTATCAAAAGCTTTGGTATGCAAATCAACTTTTTGTTCGTCAGTGTGGATTTTCTCAATTCGTATCAACTTTCTCTCGAAGCAATCGCGAATAAAGTGATGACGAATTTCTATATGTTTAGTTTTAGCGTGATGTACTGGATTTTTAGTTATATTTATTGCGGCCTCATTATCAACAAACAGAGGTGTGTTAAGAAACTGCAAACTGTAGTCGCGCATCTGTTGCTGTATCCACAGGATCTGAGAGCAGCAACTGCTAGCAGAAACGTACTCCGCTTCACATGTAGATAACGCCACAGACGTTTGTTTCTTACACTGCCAAGTAACCAGTCTAGGTCCAAAGAACTGGCATCCTGCAGTTGTTGATTTGGTATTGACTTTGCAGCTTCCGAAATCCGAATCGGAATACCCTTCGAGCGTAAAATTGCTTTTTCTAGGATACCACAACCCCAATGTAGGTGTTCCTTTCAAGTAACGTAATATCCTCTTGACAATGATCATGTGCGAAGCTCTCGGGTTAGATTGATATCTTGCTGCGAGGCACGTTGGGTACATGATATCAGGATGTGAAGCAGTTAGATACATCAAAGAACCTATCATGGAACGGTAGAACGTTTCATCAGCCCTGTCTCCGGTGAGATCTGGGTGAATCCCATGATTAGTCGCAAGTGGGGTAGCAGCAGGAGTAGAACTTGACATTCCAAATTTCTCTAGAATATCATGCACGTACTTCATCTGATGAATGAAAACTCCCTCAGGTAGTTGTTCAACTTGTAAACCCAGAAAGAACTTCATCTCCCCCATTGATGACATCTCGAATTTTTGCTTCATCACCTGTTCGAAATCTTTGCACAATTTCTCATTTGTTGACCCAAAAATTATATCGTCTACATAAATCTGAACGATCGGAACATGTCCGTCGACCTCTTTAGTGAAGAGAGTGGTATCCACTTTCCCTCTGATAAAGCTGTTAGCGAGTAGGTGTTGAGACAAAGTCTCGTACCAGGCTCTCGGTGCCTGATGTAGACCATACAATGCTTTGCCCAGCAGATAAACTTTGTTCTTGTGAATTGGGTCAGTAAAGCCCGGCGGCTGACCAACATACACCTCCTCTTTGACCTTCCCATAAAGAAACGCCGATTTAACATCCAACTAATACACTTTGAAGTTCTTCCAAGACGCAAATGCTAGGAAAATTCTGATAGCCTCTAGTCGTGCTACAGGAGCATAGACTTCTGTAAAATCAATCCCCTCCTGTTGACTAAAGCCCTGAACAACGAGTCGAGCTTTGTTCCTTACAACCACTCCTCTGTCGTCTCTCTTACACTTGAATACCCATTTCGTATTGATTTTCCTTTGACCATCCGGCAAATCCACTAACTTCCACACTCCTAACTTTTCAAACTGACTTAACTCTTCTTGCATCGCTATGACCCAAGAGTCTTCAGTAAGCGCCTCTTTATAAGTTCTCGGTTCGACCTACGAGATAAAACAACTTAATGAAAATTCAGTTTGTAAAGGTGCTACTGTAGAATAAAAACATGTTAAGCCCTGGTCTATTTGACGTCTTGTACGAACGCCTGAATGCAGTTCTCCTATGATCAACTCCTCTGGATGATAAGAAAGAGTTCGCGGCATCACTTCGCTTGGAACATCTACATTTCCCTCCAGATTAGTAACATTCTGTTCTGCATCTTGTTCACCAACTTGGTTTGTTTGACTTGATATCTGGATCTGCTCCCCCTCAGAGTCTGAATCACCATGATCAAAAACTGGCATGTTTTCAGCTTCTTGATTATCATTCACCTCCGACTGATTTCCAGGAGCAACTTCATCATCATGTTCACCAGCATGACTAGGACCTGCTTCATCATCATTTGGAGTTTCCCGAGGTCTTCTAGAATACTCCGCTGGGAACCTAAGCTGTGACTCATACTCTTGCAAAATATCCAGCTCATCAAAGAAATCTTCATCTTCCTCTGATTCTTCTCTCATGTCAAACGAATCCCAAAGTTTATCATAATGATGTTTCCATGAATCACCAGGATTCTGCGGCGACATAGTGTAACCTTGACATTCAACATTCGCTGCTTCAATAATCCGCTTCTCACTTGGAACGAAGACATGTCACATTGGATTGGCATAACCGACAAATATTCCCTCAATGCACTTCGAACCAAACTTTCCATTTGGCTCTATAACTGTACAGGGTGACCCGAACGGTTCTAGATACTTCAAATTCGGCTTGCGATTATTGATAAGCTCAAAGCATGTCTTGTTGAACTTCTTGACAATAAGAACCCTGTTGAGCGTATAGCATGCGGCAGAAACAGCTTCAGCCCAAAAATTAATCGGTAACTTTGAATATGCGAGCATAGTTCTAGCCGTCTCGATTAGCGTCCGATTTTTGCGTTCTGCGACTCCATTCTGTTGCGGAGTGTACGGAGCACTAAACTCATGCGATATACCTCGTTCATCACAAAATTCTTCCATCTTACTGTTTTTGAATTCAGTACCATTATCACTTCTAATTCTACTGATAGGCCTTTGGTACAGTTTCTCAATTCTCTTAAACAACGCCATCAAACTGTCAAATGTTTCGTCTTTTGATTTCAAGAATGAAACCCAAGAAAATCTGGAATAATCATCAGTCACGACCAAACAGTAGTAATCTCTTGTTATACTTTTGACATTCACCGGACCAAACAAATCCATGTGAAGTCTTTCCAAAGGTCTCGAAACTGAATTGACTTGCTTTGTAGGGTGTGACTTTTTCTTCTGTTTGCCTTTGACACAGCTTATGCACTCCCCTTCCAGATGAAAACCTTTGACATGAACTCCTGTCACCAAATCATTATGCACCAAGTGATTCATCTTCCTTAGGTGAATATGCCCCATCTTTCGATGCCATAATCTCGATTCTTTCTCAGTTGCTCTGGACACAAAACAATGAGCCTGACCCGTGGTTGTAGTAGCTACGCTCATGTCCAACACGTACAGATCATTGACTTTTGGTGCCCTCATGATGATCCATTCCTCAGGTATCACAAATCCCGGTTTCAAGATCAAACATTCTTTGTCAGTGAAGTGAGTAGTATACATCCTGTCACAGATCTGGGAGATACTCAGTAGATTATTCTCCAACTCAGCGATGTAGTTAACTCTCTCAAACGTTACGATTTCGGAGCTTCCTGGATTGCGAAGCATGAATCGGCATCTTTCTTGAAGTTGTTTAAGTGCTAATGCAGGATCTTGCATTATCTGAACAACTCCAAAACGATAAAGTTTTGGAGTCCACCCAGGCCTCATCAGCCTTAGGTGTAACCTTGACTCTCGCAATTTGAATTTTAAAATTTTCAGCCTTGAGAGGTGGAAAATTTGCATCATAATCAACCTTAATTGATTTTTCACCTCAGAAGTTGAAATTTTCTTCTCAATTTTTGGCTTCCAAACTTGTTGAGATAATGCCACCCTTTTGTAAAATTTATCGTTTTTAGTTACCAACTTCTTTACGGGTTCATTTTTCACACTCTTTTTCTCAACAATGATTGGTGTTTTACCCTTCACTTCAACTTTCTTCTGTTGAGTCTTCACAGTTTCAGTCTTAGGCTTCACATTGGTACACTTTCGTGCAATGTGACCAACTTGATTACATCTAAAACAAGTTCGAGTATCAGCCACTCGACTTGTGCCTTCAGACTGAGACTGAGAAGCTCTTTTCTCAAAGAGCTCTTTGTTTGATTTTGAAAAAATTACTTTTTCTTCATCAGCAAGTGAACTTGAACTGTTCACAAACTGTTTCTTCTCGACAAACCTCTTGTTTGGAACATTTCTTTTCTGATATGATTTACCCCCCTGATAACCATCTGACCAGTTATTTCTGCTGTTATTATAAACACGTGATGAATTAACAGATTTCTTGTTGTAAACTTTTTCTTTCTTAGATCTCATTTTACTTTTCTTTTGACTCAGATTGTTCACTGCTGACAACTCAACTTCGACCAGTTTAAAAACATTTGTCAATTTGTTCATGTTTACATTCTCAATCGGAAACTCTGAATCCGAAAACAACTTATCCGAACCCAACATCTTGTACATGACAAGATTTGATTCTTCACTTAAGTTGTTCTTGGACTTTTGTTTCGGAATGTATTTGTCCAAGAAACACCCAACTTCCTCAGTAGTGTCACCATCTGGTTTTAACACGTTTTCAACAACACCTTTTACAATATCATTTTGGACACTATCGTCAAACACGTGACATCAATGTTCTCCGGAAGTTTAACTTCACTTTCTTCCTCAAGTTCAACCAACACAGATTGCTTTTTCGTGTAGTTATCTAGAATCGGCGGTGGAACTTTGTGAAAACCCACCCCGGTTCCATCAGAATACACGTCTTCGCCAGCTTTGTTTTTGCCAATGGGTTTTGGAACAATATGTTGCAAAACAAAGCTTGCGGAGCTATAGCTATTAAGCTTCAACTGGATTCGCTCGTTTTCAATTTCAGCCTCTTGAACTTTAAGTTTCAAATTAGCGATTTCATCCAGTTGCTTATTGATTGATTCTTCTTTTACTCTCAGCACTGCTTTTAGATGCTCGTTTTCTTTAAAAGTTTTACCATTTCGATCATCACTATCTTTCACTGTGCTTTTGAGTTTTTCAAATTTTTCAGAAATCTGACGGTTTTCAAGAATTAACTTTTCATTTTCTCGTTTAACCTTTTCATGTTCAATTTTATCAGTTTCAATTTGAGCAGTTAATTCTTTAATCCGTTCAGTTGAAGCTTTAACTATTTTGTCATGCGCAAGAATCTGATTCTCAACGCTTCTGACCTTTGCTGTCAGATCTTTAATTTTCTCACCGTTGAGATACGTGACAGTGTTACAAAATTTGCACTCTTTGTTGCAATTTTTGCAATCAGCATTTCCTTCGATCTTTTTACCTGACGCATTTGTTGATGAGTTTGGACTGACCTGGCCTTTTGACTCAGACACAGAGTTAGAGTCTACCTCAAGTGCTTTAGCAGCTAGCACTTTGTCAGCCATTTTTCCCAGGTTTTCTGCCGTCAACTCCTTCGTTGTATCAATAATGCCGGTATCAATCTACTTTGCTTTCTCGATGTCTTCTTTCTCCTTTTTCTCTTTCTCTTCTTTCTCTTTCTCTTCTTCTTTCATTTTCTCGGTTGGAGTTCCCCACCATTTGTGTTGCCAATACTCATCATCTTCTTTTATCTCCTTGATGATGGCTTCCAGATCAAGCGTTTTGTCATCAATCGCAATATTTCCATACTCATCAAGATAACACTCCCTGTCCGGATCCCATCTTCTCGCTCTTCTAGCTTCCAGATAAATACGAGAAATTCTATTGATTCTGTTTTCAGCAATCATTTTCCGATAGCTATACTTCTGCTCTTCAGTACGATCATCTTTCCATGGAATAGGTTCATCGTTTTTCGCCATGAATGCGTAACCAACCGCATCTTCTTCCGATAAAACATCTTTACTCCAATCATACCCCTCATCATCGTAGATCACCGCAAGAGCTCTAGATTTCTCTCTGTTATCTTCAGACTGCTTCAATCTAGGCTGCTCAGATTTATTCTGGTGATAAATCGCCTTCTTGTAATAATCATCTCTGAAAGGGTTTTCCGACTCATCAGCATAAGCATTTCTGCATTCTCACTTGAAGTGACCTTTCTGCTTACACTTGAAGCATGTCACCTTCGATTTATCGAACCCCAGCTTGGTAGATGGACCACCAATCGTCTTCCTGCCAGTTATTTCCATGAAGCGTTGTGCTCGACGAACAGCACTGGCCATAGCCCAACGAATATCTATAAGCTCCATTTCTTTAGGATCTATTTGGTCACAGTCCTCTTTCGTTAGGTTTGTGTTGCCGATCTTCCCAGCCACCAACCCTTCATATGATTCCAACACCGACGCCAAAAAGACCATTTGTTGCTTAGCCGACTCCTCGTCAAAATTCTGAGCATTCTTCAAATCTATTACGATGTTGCACTGAAACTTTGCATCAGAATGACTTGCAGATGATGAAGATCCATTGTGATAACCACTATGACTTCCATTGCTTTGACTGCTTTGACTTTCTTTGCTTGCTGTCGATACATTCTCAGCAGAAAATGCAGTCTTTGGAGAAGTTGCTTTTGGCGTCATGCTTTTCGGATAATAAAGATCCAAATTTTGCTGGTAAGATGAGTGATTGACTTTGTACGTTTTCTTCAGTTCCAGTTCATGACTTTCAAGTCTCTCAATCACCAAATCTGGAGTTAACTTTGCAGGCTCAATAGTGTTTTCAGCATAAGCGCATAATATCTCCAATCCACCTCGTCTGGTAATGAATCGAACAGTTTGTCAACAAGTTCTTCATCAGAATATTTGATCTCATGTCTTGCTAATTCCAGCTTCAGATGACCGAACCTTTCTATCATTTTACAAACTGACTCATTCTTGAGACAACCAAACATATCAAACTCTTTCCTAAGAAGTTTCTTTTTACTTTTTACAATTTCAGTACTTCCTAGACATTTCCTTTCTAGCTTTTGCCACAGATCTTTTGCATTTGAATAATCGATTAAAGAGATGATGTCCTCCCGCACCGACTGAAATAACAAAGCCACACATTTTTGCTCGGCTACAAATGCATCAATCTCTTCAGCCGATCTTAACGCTTCACCATTTTTGTTTCCATTGGCATAACCGTTCTTCAAACTTTTCCAGCTGGGAAATGCGAATGCCATCAGCCAATCTTCAAACTTTCTAGACCACCGGCTGTATTCCTTGATAGCCATTAGCTTTGGGGGTTTATTAAACGTTCCGAAGGCACTTTCCGATTCCCAAGCTTCCTTTTTCTTCTCTTTCGGCGGATTCTCATTTTCTTTACTTGATGAAGTATCATCGTTTCCGGAATTTCCCGTGAATGCGTACATGTCGCTGAACGGGTTCAAGAAAATATCATCCATTTTTAATATACCTGCAAAATCAGCAAACACTTAGACAAATTTTCGAAATTTTAGAAAATGATGACTGATAAGCAAAACTATCAGCAATGATGACAATCAAGCGAAACAGATAAGTGTCAGATAAGCGGAACTCCAATGTCCTAATAAGCGAACCAGGTAAGTGTTTAATCAAGCGGACCAAAACACTTGTCTGTTCAAGCGAAACTATATGGTACGACTAAGCGAAAGTTCGTTCAAGCGGAACTAATCTGTCCTTTCAAGCGAAACCTACAAGCGGAACAATCTGGATAAGCGGAACTAACTGGTTATTTCAAGCGGAACTATGTATTACAAGCGGAACCTATAAGCGAAAAGTCCTTATAAGCGGAGCTATCAAGCGGAACCACTGATTGTCTGTATAAGCGGAACCTAGTTCTAACTAGTTTTCACCATGTTTTAGTCCGAATTTTAACTTGAAACTTTCTAGGGTTTGTTAATACTGTATATCACACAATATAGTCAAAATTCAGGCCATTTCAACCGTAAGAACCACTTCAAATCGAAAAAGTATGAGAGAAAGTGAGTAGAAATGAGAGATTTCTGCAGATTCAAGCTGTAGTAGTATGAACTCCTCGTCCTGAGCTCTGATACCACTTGTTGGACCGTGTTCCGACCCTGAATAGTCAGTTGAGATAGTTCATCTTCACGTATAAAGGCGGAATCAATATATGCGAAGTAGCACAGCTTTTCCTTTTCAATTCCTTCTCTTTTATTGCAATTTGAATCAGTTTTGACAGAGTTTTAGCACCAACACAATGATTAGGTTCCGCTTCAGTATACACGCATGAATTAATCTAGTTTCGCTTCATCTACCTATATATAGTCCAAGTGGTTTCGCTTATAGTGCATGACACATAAGCGAAACTATCTAAATGACAACCAAGCGAAACTAACAACTGACACACAAGCGAAACCTCTTGTACATACAAGCGAAACCTTAATATAAAACCTAATTTTGACTTTCTAGACCCTATGTTGACCTATCTTGACCTTAGACATAATGCAAACGGAGTCAACAGACATTCCATGCATCAACACGTTGAACAGTGCGTGAAATAGTATCGAGTGACGAATGGTGGTTCGATCGGATGAACTTCTGTACGGATGGTCATCCGGATGGATGACCATTCGGTCGGAGGGTTGTCCGTTTGGGAAGGATGTGTTTGTGTATGATGTGAACTTTGAATTTTTCGTTGTAGCATTTATAAAAGTGAGAAGTATCTCTACCATTCAGGTCGTCCGGTCGAACGGTCATCCAGACGGATGGTCGTTCGCTCGGTTGGCGATCCGATCGAGATGAGATATTCTAAGATCCAAGTCCCTGGTAGGATAGTCATTCGATCGGATGGCCTTCCGATCGGATAGTCATGCTTATTAGCATATCGTTTTCTTTTTGAAATCAATCAACAATTTTCATCAATCAACTTTATAACATCAAAAGCAAAAATATACTTGTTACACTCTAGTCATGAACTTGATATTTCCCGAAAGCGCGTAGTAACTTAGTGAAGCCTTTAGTGGACTTAGTTACCCTCCGAAATGTATTTATTTCGTTAAAAATCACTTCTTTGAACGAGTTACGTTTTCACAACTTGTAAATTAATATTTACAAAAATTATCTTCTTGAACTCTTCTTGTAAACAAATGTTCTTACATTTATTTCATTTACAAAAATAATGTACGTTTATGTAAAGTCTTGGTTTTTTTTTTCCAAAAACCGTTTCTTTAACTTGGTTTCTTTATAAAAAGTTTCTAGTAAACTTGAATCACTATGATCACCGATCTACTAGTTTATTTATATTTTAGAAAATCTATTTTTATTCAAGTTCACGGCTCACTAGAAGGTGGTTATGTTACTTAACATATAACCACTTTCTATTTTGTTAAATCACCCTTCTAAATATTATCTAACCAAATCCATAGGGTGATTAACCCAAATATCCAAGAATCAACACACAAACAACAACATGTTTACTTTAATATTATAACAACATCATCTCATTATTTTTCATCTTCCAAGTAAACTTTATGTCTAGACTTTTATATCCATGATTTTTGTTTAACACTTTTTAACAATATTGTTCTTGTGATTTAAGCAAATAAACATCATACTTCACATTTTAACTAAGAATAAGATGGAACAAGGTGTAGAGACTTACTACTAGCTTCTAGCTAGGGAAGAAATCTAGTGCAAAGATGGGAAAAAGATGAAGAAACAAGTAAGAACAAGGCTCCCTTGATGCTCCTCACAAAGCAAGTCTTCTTGTATAACCTTACAAGCTCAGAAGAGACTAGAAAATGAAAGATGATGGTGGTTGTATGGTGGTGGTGGTGGCGGTCAAGTGTGGCCGAGAAAGAGAGAGGAGAGATGAGGTGAGTGAGGGTGAATGATTGTGAATGATTTGTTGTAAGGGAAAGCCATACTTATAAGATCACCTCACATATCTTGGACACTTACTGTTAGTGCATTTATGTTTATAGCCTTCGTCAATCCGAGCCGTAGCGAGAAACAGAAGAAAACGAGTCGTTATATTAGTGATAGCTAGTCAAATAGGCAAGGTGGCATAATTGTAATAATGAGAAATCTCATTAAAAGTGAAGGCCTATAAATAGGGAGGTTATGTTTAGTTTGAAAGACTTTTGCTCATTTGGGTTTTAGAGAACTCTAGATCTAGAGAGAGAATCTAGAGAGAGAAAGTGTTGTCATTGTGATTCAAGGTAATTCGAGATATTCAAGGTAATTCAAGAAGTTTGCATCATGGCTGAAGAATTCTACAACACGTTCTTCAACGCGTTCACATCCGAATCATCCGAGATTGCATATGTTACACCAAAAACTATCACGAAGACGATCAACGAAAACATCAAGCATGATAACTTTTACGGAACTCATTCAAAGCCACCAACTCTGGAAAGCATTGAAGATTATACCTGGTGGAAAGAACGTTTCATCAACTGGGCGAAAGCGTATGCCCATGAAAGCTGGTTTTGTCTAGAGTTTGGATACGAAAGGCCAAAAGATGATAAAGGCGAAGAACTACCGTTCAAGAGATTTACCAGAGAAGATAAATCTGAGTTTGCTGCCGAACAAAGAATGATTGCATTGATCCAGTCAGCAATTAGGAATGATATATTTGCACTACTTACACATGATGGGTCATCAAAATCAGTTTGGGAAGCTTTACGAGTTAAAGCTGAGGGGGGAAAACAGATTAGAAAAAATAAAATTGCGTTACTTAAAAAAGAATTTGATCTGTTTGACAATATAAAAGGAGAGACAGTGAGACAAATGACAGAGAGATTCTGTCACCTCAAAATCGAACTTGAACATTTTAAAATTGACAAAACAAGAGAGGAACTTATTGATAAAGTCATTGAAGAGTTACCACAAGCAGATCAGTGGCAAACGTTTGTTTTTATCTTAAAAAATGATGCTTCATATGATGAAATTTCTCTTGATTCTTTGTTTGAAAAGATTGAAAGTCATGATCTGGAGTTACAAAAGCAAAGCAAGATGACTGGTTCTTCACATCAACAGAATGTGGGCTTGTACTACAAAGGCAGTGTACCTTCTGATAAAGGCGTTGGGTCACCAAAAACAACATTTAGTGGTGAGAAGATGATAGAACCACAAACAACGTCGACAAGTCATCATTCTGGATATCATTCATCTGCAAAGTCAAGTTCTGATGAAACTGAAGAGATTTTGTGCAACATTGCTCTTAAATTGAAGAATTCTCCTGTAATGAGCATCAATGCAGCAAAGCAGCAAATGAGTTTCCTTGCATCTGTTCTGGAGTCATATGAAGGTCTTGTAGCTGGAAAAATTGGAAATTCCGAATTGACCAAAGAAGACTATGACCAGATTGATCCGGAAGAGATGGAGCTCATTGACATTCGTTGGTGTTTAGCTAGTTGTATTCGCAGAGCTCAACGATATATGGAGATTACCGGGAAACAATCGCTTGGAGGTGCTTCAACAAAGCTTGGATTCGACAAATCCAAAGTGACCTGCTTCAGATGCAACAAAAGGGTCATTTCAAAAGAGAATGTAGAAATTCTGAAGTTGCTGAAGGAAATGAACGTCCTTTCAACGATGACTATTATCGAAAAGCGATTTACCATCGAAGCAGAGAAGAGCCAAAGTTGATTGAAGATAAACCGAAAGAAAAATCAAGAGCTTGTGCTGTAATTTACGAGGATGAAGGGTTTGACTGGAGCACAGTTCTTCCAGATGAAGATCATCCTAAAGATCCTCCTGTAACAGCTCATGGTAGAAAAGCATCAAAGGCTCTACATTATGTTTTTGTTGCTGAAGTTCAAGATGAAAAAAAAGACAATGACACTGCTGAAATCCATGAAGAAAAAGTTGAGATCAAAGAGAGAACTCGAGAAGAGATCTTGAGTGAGAAGACTTACAGAGAAAGAAATGTGGTCTACAACAGAATGGATGACATGCAGGAAGAGTATGATAGTGTTGTTAGCAACAGAAGATGGGATAAGAAGAGAGAGTGTTACTACAACAGAGAAGGTGAACCGGTTGTTCCAAAGAAAGACATAATCTTTGATGATGTTCTTCTCGTTGTCCCATTGAGAGCCGAATACTATAGACATGTGATGAAAGATGAAACATATGCTAAGAGGCTTGAAAAAGAGATCAAATATGCTATGTTATCATGTCTAAGAAAAAGGGATGAAGAGAGAATGAAGAAGAATGTTGAAGAGATGGTGAACAATCTGAAGAAGGTTGCTGAAGAGGTTGAAACAGAAGCTGTGAAAGTTGAAGTTGTGAAAGAAGCTGTTACTGAAGAACAGCAGATTGAAAAAGAGGTGAAGAAAGAAGAAGACGAAAAGAAGAATGAGAATTTGGATATTGGTGATGCTGGTGATGAAGTCAGGGTTGAAGAAAAGCAAGATGATGCTGAGATGAAGCAGACAGAAGCTGCTGAAAACACCGAAGTGCCAATCACTGAGGTACATTCTGAGTTTGAAGTCTTAAAACCAATTGAACAGTGCAAGAAATGCATGGAACCGTGCAGAGCTTGTACTTAAAAAGATGAGCAATTCAGAACAAGAGAACTTGAATTCACAAAAATCGAAAACATTTTCAAAGAAAAATGCAAAGAAATGCTAGAAAGAGAAAAAGTTTTTAAAGAAAATGATGAAAAACTTTCTGAAAAATGTAAAAAGATAGAAAAAGAAAATGAATTTTTGAAAGAAAATGTTTCTAAAATGATAGAAGAGTGTTCTCAAAAAGAAATTGCTTGTCAAGAAATGAAAAAGGAATATGACTCTATGAAATTAGCATATCATATTACAAAAGAGTCATATGAGAAAGTGAAAGATGAAATGAAATATGCTCAATCTAGAATGAATTATCTTTCTGAAACAACTAAAGAGCTTAAATGAATGTATGCTATAAAACAAGATGTTGTTAATTCCTATATTGAGGATGTTGCTAAGTTAAAGCGACAGATTGCTGATTTAGAACAGGATAACAACAAGTTAAAAAGTTACCACGTGTCGTCATATGTGCTTGAACGAATTTTCAATATAAAACCGGGTGATGGTGAGTCTGAGCAAAACAAGAAAGGCATTGGCTCAGAGTTTCATCAAGTTCCACCACCCGAAAAGTTTGCATTTTATGATGAGGAAAAGGTCGAAAAAGCTTTCAACATGGTAGACCAATTGCCAGACAACATTGACATAACCTATTCCAAATCTGATGATTCTCATGATTCAGAGGTGGTAGGTAAAGTCGTTGAAAGTGTGTTGAAAGAAGAGTCGGTTGATACAGGTAAATCTGAATCACATGATGAAGATGAAGGAAATCTTCATGATGGATATCTGGAAAACATAAAATCCGAGAAAAATTTGAATGATGATTCAAAGGGATTGGTTTATACCATGATTGGATCAGACAAATTATTCTTAGATGTTGTATTCCCGATTCAGAATGTGATTTCAGAAAAGGTTGACAAAGTTTTCAAAATGGTTGAGATTGAGAAGTCTGAGATTTCAAAGTTTGTTGGTAAGAGTCATAAAGGTTCGTATAACAAACCTGGTTTCAAAAAGAAAAACATGAAGGCTGGGTTGAGTTATAAGAAGAAACAACATCGAAACAAAAATGAGACGCCAAATTATCAGGCAAAAATGAGTTTTGTTCAAGGAAACAGTTTAGCTGAAGAAAAAGAACTCAAAATGAGACAGTCTAATGATGAGTTCTTTGCTAAAAAGAAAAAGCAACAACAACAGGTCAAAGATGTGTCCATGAGAATATGTTTCAAATGTGATCAAAAAGGACATCTTGCACGAAAGTGTCCAAATCTAAAACCTGTGGATGTTGACCACAAGAAGATTGATTTTGAGAAACAAAAATCTGAGTATGTGAAACAAAGGTCAACCAGATTTGATTAAAAAAAAACTTGGAAGTACAAGACAAACAAGTTTGCATCAAATCAAAATTGGAAATCAAATCCTAACAGGTTCGATTCAAGACAGACCTGGAATTCTCACACACCCAGATTCAGAACAACACAAAGTTAGAAAACATCAGTTGATATGACAAAACCCCAAGAGGTTTGAAAACCAAAAAATGTTGTTCAAAACCAAAGTGTTAAAAAAGATTCACATTTTTACAAACGTGGTACACCGAAAGGTCAAACATGGAGTGTTAAGAAACATGTTGATTCGGTAAAAGATGAGAAAGTTAAAGTTAAAATTGAGAAAGTTTTTGTGAAAAATGATAAAGAATTTCCAGCATTGAATGAAAATTATTGTGTTGAAATGCCTAAGGTCCAACAGACCTGGGCTAAATTGTTCAAGTAATTCAATTAGTTGAATGTGCAGGTGCTCAAGAATACTGAAGACTGGGAGATTGAAAGTTGGAGCAGCCTGGCACATGAAGAGGAGGCAGAGGCTGCTGGACCCTGTGTTGGTTGAAACAGGGAGTTTATGTGTTCTCTGTACATAAATAAACAATATTTCAAAACCCTAAAAATTTGAAAAATTAAAAACCAAAAATATGTTTTTAGTTTGTTAAAATTTGAAAAACCAAAAATATGTTTGTTTTTTAATTCTTGTCAAAAATAGAAAATTACAAAAATATGTGTTGATTGAATACGCCAAACCCTCACGGCTGAACAAACATGATTACATTCATCAGATTGAAAAACGGTTTTCAAACTGTCAAAAATCAATGTGTTGTAAATCATGGGGGTAATTACTGCTTTTAATAAATTTCAGTGCATAGTTAGCTGAAAATGGATGGCGAGACAAAGCTATCAGTATCGGTTTGTCAAATTTCTTTTAATGGTTTTGCATTTTAGGGGGAGAAAAATTGTCAGAAAATACAAAAACATTAGAAAATTTGAAAAAGCCAAAAACATGATAAAAGTTCAAAATCCAAAACAATATAAAATCTGAAAAAGAGCTTGTGTATATAGAGGAAATGATAGTATATCAGTAGACAGTTACGGTATGCTAAAGAATTGTAAAGAATTAATAAGCGTTAAATAGTCTCACTGATGATATGTCGATAGGTTTTTATACACTTAGTAAACTTTTTCGGGATATAAACCTAAATTCAAACACTTGCTTATTTCGTGGGGAACACTACTTGGATATATAGGTAACCCCTGAAATCTTGTTTGAAAGGTCCCATATTCTGAAATACTAGGTCTTTATACTCAGTGATATCTGGGGTATTATTCCGAGACTTCTGCTGTATGGAAGTGCTGACCTAGTCCCCGAATAATACTTTCCGCAAATGCTTGAAACATAGCATCGCCCTCAGCAAGCTGATGAAACAATAAAATTAATAGTTGCTGCTGTTGTAACTAAAAGATCCTCTAAAGGGGACACACCGAAAAGTCGAAGCCGTCATCTCTCTGCGTATATGGAAGTATCGACCTGAGCCCTCACGGCCCTCGCATTTAACCCCTTACAGATATCATCTGTGGTATACTCACCTGTAAGACTGAATATTGGGATCTGGATACAGGTGTATATTCAAGAGGTGGGACACATGAATGAGTTTAAGTCTTAAAACATCTAATTCGTATCCTGAATCAGTTGAAATTTCTATGAAAATTTAAGTGGATCAGTATATCGACAATCTAAATAAACCGATACTCAACAAAAATATTGTCTGTAAATATGTTTGTATATATTTCTTTACTGCTTTATATTTTCAGAAAATACAAAAAGATTTTGATTTCTGCTTTATTTTCGATAAACCGATGTCTGAGTTGCTGAGTTTCAAAATCTAAGTAAGCTGATTGTGTTTCTGAAAATAAAACAAGTTCATTAATTTGATACTTGAATTAAAATCAAAAATTTCAAAAATAGTTTGTGATATCTCCAAGGTCATTAGTTTGGACTTGGACGATTAACTGTGAGGGAATTGGATTCTTTAACACTGCCAAATCTATAAAGATTGTTGATAGGGGGAGTGATTTAGAGAGTTGAATAGTGCCAGATTACGATTTCTGGAAAATTGAATGTTCAAAATGTTGTTACTTATAAATGTTTGAGAATTGCAGATGTTATACCAGACTACGATCCCGAAAGCCGGGTCTAAGGGGGAGTCTGAAGACGAGCTCAACGCAAAAGGAAGCATGGATTCAAGAAGCCATGTAACTATTCTAAAGGAGCTTGTATACGGAAAGCAAGGTGTCGATCCCAAAGCACGGAAGCTTGACGAAAGGGGGAGCCTGATGAAGAAAAGAGTTTACAGAAAGGAGAAGCTAAAGCTGAAAACAGATCCACGGGGATTCTGTTCAAACAAAAGAGAGTCTACGTTGATGAAAAAGTGTTAAAGCTTCAAGAAGACTCAAAGAGAGAGAGAGAAAGACAAGACGCTACGAGATTGACTGCGGCAATATCCATGGGGGAGTCTGTTAGTGCATTTATGTCTATAGCCTTCGTCAATCCGAGCCGTAGCGAGAAACAGAAGAAAACGAGTCGTTATATTAGTGATAGCTAGTCAAATAGGCAAGGTGGCATAATTGTAATAATGAGAAATCTCATTAAAAGTCAAGGCCTATAAATAGGGAGGTTATGTTTAGTTTGAAAGACTTTTGCTCATTTGGGTTTTAGAGAACTCTAGATCTAGAGAGAGAATCTAGAGAGAGAAAGTGTTGTCATTGTGATTCAAGGTGCTTGACGTTATCAAATCTTATATAGAATCACGTTTATATTACATCACGTGTGTTAGGTCGCGTTCGTGTACGGATTCCGCACGTTATACGTTCGTTTCGCAATCGTTTCGGAGTCAAAACCGGTCCTACACTTACACAAGTAATAATCTAATAAAATAAGGGATTTAAATCAAGTGCAAGATTGAGAGCATTGTGTAGATATATGGTGGGGTCCATGGGGACCGATTTTCGGTTGGGGGGGGGGGTAAAGGGAAACATTTTTCAACTAAGGTGTAAATGGTAGTTAAAATCCAAGTGTTGAACTTTTATGTGCTTGTTAATTGATTTTTAGTGGGTGTTAGGGTGTTCGGGGATCACGACAAGCCAAGAAATAGCGAAACAATGTGTTGGACAAAAATTTAGTGTTCCGGGTAATGTCCGGTTATCCGGTTAGATATCGTTCCGTTAAAGTGTTTAATTAGTCTAAAAAGGGTCCTTTATATATATATTTTTGTAACACAAATTATTGCCGGCACTTAGGAAAGTATAGAGGACCATTCTTCCATGTTTTTACGCTTTACTAGTATAATACAATGATGAATTTTATAAAAGAATGCAGAATTCTGCATTTAAGGTGGGTTTTGGCACTTCCCGGCACTATAAGTATCACCTAGTGACGCAGTTTAACAATCCTCACCGCCATACACTCCCTACTAGTGTAGTAATCTATTTCCGGCTCATACTGGCCTTAGAGACAGTGTCTGTCTAGTGCTGGCTATGTCAGCATGTTTACTGGCTTATCCGTTCATTGTGCTACTGTGCTTTTGTGCATCAAGTTTGTCACTATAGTTCAGTGTAAATAATGGAGTGACAGCAATAAAGTATGATGCATGTATGTGTATGTATCAGAAATCAAATAGTAGTTTAATCACAACTGTAAGCAAGCACAGTAATTAAGCATTATTTAAATATTAATTAATTCATACGGATACCTGATTTGGTGAGGGTTGTCACATTCTCCCCCGTTAGAAAAAATTTTGTCCCGAAATTTTAGGCTCTGCTTCTAGTTGCAAGGGTCTTGGGAAATAAGTGGGGGTATTTCTCTAACCCAATTCTTTCCAGAATCTTGAATGGACCAATATAACGCGGATTCAACTTTCCACGCTTTCCGAAGCGTGCCACACCCTTCCAGGGTGATACCTTTAACAAAACCATGTCTCCTACCTCAAACTCCAGAGGTTTCCTTCTTCGGTCCGCATAGCATTTTTGTCGATCGCGAGCCGCCTTGATGCGATCTTGGATCTGTGCAATTTTATCTGTGGTTTCCTGGACCACATCAGGACCAACCAATTGTCTATCACCTGCATCAGACCAACAAAGCGGTGATCGACACTTGCGCCCATATAGAGCTTCGAATGGCGCGGCTCCAATACTGGGTAGCTATTGTTGTACGAAAATTCGAACAGTGGTAAATGCTTATCCCAGCTACCACCCAAATCCATAACACATGCTCTCAGCATATCTTCGAATGTTTGTATCGTCCGTTCGCTTTGTCCATCGGTCTGTGGGTGAAACGCAGTGCTCAGATTCAATTGTGAGCCAAAAGCTTCTTGGAAGGATTGCCAAATCCTTGACACAAGCCTTCCGTCTCTAGCAGAGATGATCGAGAGAGGCACTCCATGGCGTGCAACGATTTCTCTCATGTAAATTTCAGCCAATTTGCTCGTGTTACTTTCTCTCTAATGGGTAAGAAGTGCGCAGATTTCGTTAACCGGTCCACTATTACCCAAATAGTGTCATGACCTCTTGGCGTTCTTGGCAACTTTGTTATAAAATCCATTGAAATTTGTTCCCATTTCCACTTGGGAATCTCAGGTTGTTGCAGAAGTCCTGAAGGCTTCTGGTATTCAGCTTTTACCTTGGCGCATGTTAAACACTTGCTAACATATATAGCAACGTCGCCTTTCATCCTAGGCCACCAATAGTAATCCTTAAGATCTTGGTACATCTTATCCGCTCCTGGATGGATAGAGTACCGTGATTTGTGAGCTTCATCAAAAATAACTTTTCTTAAACCACCAAACAGAGGAACCCAAATCCGTTTCACGAAACATAACGTTCCTTCCTCGTTTGGCACTAATTACTTCTCCATCCCACGAAGATATTCTTCTTCAATGTTTCTTTCTTTAAGAGCTTCCTTCTACGTGGCACGAATGCGCAGTGATAGATATGTCTGGATAATCATCTCCAAAGCCCTAACCCTTATGGGCGTAACCCTTTCTTTTCGACTTAGGACGTCGGCGACCACATTCGCCTTCCCTGGGTGATACTTGATCTCGCAGTCGTAGTCATTCAACAATTCGACCCAACGTCTTTGTCTCATATTTAGCTCTTTCTGGTCGAATATGTGTTACAGACGTCATGCCTTCATCTGGTACTGGAGAGTCGGACACTACAGATCCCATGGCTATAGTATCAGACGACATAGTTTCTTCAGAGCACGAGGTGTATACATCAGATACTACCAGCACAGACAATGACGACTTCCAGCCCTTTGCGCTGCCCGATGTCGTAGCAGAGCCTGCTGATGGCCATATCGTTGGGGATTTGCCACTCGCGGTGATCCCTGCTCCTGTGCCCCTTGCCGCTTACCCTGTTATTGATATGCTCCTCGACGTAGTCTCTGACGACGATGTTGATCTATTTGAGGAGGATCCACTTGAGGGCGAGACCCATATTGCTGCTGGTGATATCTTACTTCTTGCTGATGCTCCTGCAGAGGAGGCACCCATTCATTCACCTGTTCTAGACTCCTTTGAGTCTGTGGCATCCGCACCTTCGCACACGCAGGGAGTGCAGCACCATTCGCACGACAGAGACCCTGGTATGGCGTTATCCGCTGCACCTGCACCTGCTCATAGTTTTGAGTTCGATCATGATATTGATGATGATTCAGATCCTGTTTTTCCACCTGGTTTTGATCCAGACCATGACATTGAGTTTGTTCATTTAGATCAGCCCGTGGAGGATCCTGTAGCCCCTGTCGATCCCTTATTTGCTGATCCAGCTGACTTTGACATGGAGTTCGTTGATCCGGAGCCTACTGTGGCCCCTGAGCCAGTTGTTGCTCCCGACCCCGTATTAGAGCATGACCCTGCTCATGCCGATGCACCTGTTGACGCTCCTTTCGTTGATGCCATACCTGTTGATGATCATCCTGCTGTTGCTCCACCATTAGTGGATGATCATGTTGCTGATGCTCATGTTGATGCTTCACTTTTGTTAGAGGATCCTGTTGTCGCCCCACTTCCTGATCCAGTGCCGGTGATGTTCGACCGTGCACCTTTTGCGACTCATATTGATCCACGATGCGCTCACACCCGTAATGGGTGGATAGACGATGATGATGATTACCCACCTTTCGTGGTACCTGTTACACCCCCTGTAGCCCCCGTTTCAGCCCCTGTTTCAGTTCCTATGGGTGTACCTTTGTTTCCCGCACTCACCGCGGATGCTCACCGCACCGACTTACCTGTCACATTTCTTCAGGACATACCTCCGCCACGTCCTGGGGAGGGTTCATCTCGTCAGCCTTTTGGTCATACACCTTTCATGACAGGAGGAGATCAGTTTGCACCTCAGATTTCTCATCATGCTGTTGTTCCTACTGTTGCACCATTTACTGTACCATCCTTCGCTCCATCTGGTGAGCTGTTCCTTTGGACTACACCCCCCATTATGCCACCATCTGATCCGTATCACCCATATCACGTGGGGTATTCTACAGAGGATATTCTCAGATCTTTCATGATACAGCAGGAGGCGCTGACCCGTCGCGTACAGGAGCTGGAGAGAGCTCAGCGACCCCCGTGCCAGTGCCAGACTCCACCTACAGTATCACACCCTCCGCGCCCACTCTCACCCGATTCTGTCACTCGTTTTTGGACTCCTGAGCAGCAGATAGCCTACTTGATGCGCTCTCATCGCTCTATGGAGGAGGATTGGCTTCATATGCGACGTTTACTCTTTTCTCGTTTTCCCCCTCCTCCACCGCCATCAGCTTAGGCCATTTTGTACAACACGGGTATACTTTTGATGAGAGGACCGCGATTGTGCAGATTACACAACCATTTTGGAGACCGCATTTTGGATGATTATGACTTTTGATGTTTTGTATATTGGTTGTTATTGACACTGATGTGATAGTTTGGACTAGGGCGATGTGGCCCTTAGTCATTGATGATGTACGATATAGTTATGTACTTGTAAACCTTACATTGTGGTCTTGATTTATGACAGCGCAATCGCAGTATTCTCATTATATGTGATGTTGGAATTGATTGTTTATATTCTATAACATGAGATGTTATGTGGTTGATTTGTTTATAACATGAGATGTTATGTGGTCGATTTATTTATAACATGAGATGTTATGTATATGATATTGTTGTTACATACGTATGCCTTTACTTACCATGAACTGACCTACGTAAAACATCTTTTAGAAGATGCCTCCAAGACGCCAGACGCGCATGCCTACCAACGAGGAAGAACTCCAACAATCATTGCTGCCGCCATTGCACAGTATGCAGCCTCACAAGGAGGAACCAGTGGAAGCAATTCGAACAACAACGGCAATAATAATCCACCTCATGGTAATGTTAAGTCGTTGAGACATACTATGATACATTTGGATATTTTTAGCACGTCCGCTAATACCATTTGTATATTCTAATGTATGTGCAGGGTGCACTTACAAGCAGTTCCTTGACTGCAAGCCCGTAAACTTCGATGGCACCGGAGGTGCTGTTGCATTTGTCAGATGGGCCGAAAAGACTGAGTCTGTTCTTCGAATGAGCAAGTGCGCTCCAGATCAACAAGTTACTTACATTTCTGGGCTATTTTTGGACGGAGCCCTGTCCTGGTGGAACTTACAAGTGCAAACTCTTGGTGAAGCCGCAGCTTACGCGATGACATGGAATGAGCTGAAAGAGCTTATGCGAAGAAAGTACTGCTCATGTGAGGGGATTCAAAAGTTGGAGACTGAATTCTGGCACTTGAAGATGGAAGGTCCCAAAATTGCGGAATATGTTCAGCGGTTCCACGACTTGTCTCATGTGGTACCTTATATGGTTACACCGGAATTCAAACGCATCGAGCGCTTTATTTGGGGTTTAGCTCCTCAGATCATGAGTATGGTCACTACTTCCAAGCCTGCGACAATCACAGAGGCCATCAATCTGAGCGTGGCTCTTACTCAGGAAGCTATCCGCTTAAACAAGTTTTCGGATGTTGAGCAAAAGAAGAAGGAGACTCACGTAGAGTCGTCCGACGGTAATAAAAGGAAGTTCTCGAACTTCAAACAGGGTACAAGCAGTGATGGCAAGAAAGGAGAATCAAGCACACCGGTCCAGGCTGCAACCGGTGGTGGGAAGAAAGGAAAAGGTTATATGGGTTCACTACCCAAGTGTAACACCTGCCAGCGTCATCATTCTGGCCGGTGTGCGCCAAAAATATGTGAAGCTTGTGGAAAGGTTGGCCACCTGAAAGATACTTGCTGGGCCAGTGCTAGCCGGGGAGGCCAAGGAGGTTTTGGTAATAGGAATAATAATCGTGGTGGTAATGGAAATCGTCCACAAGGAAATAATGGAGGAAATGGAAACCGAGGGAACAATGCAAATCAATCCGGTAATATGAATCGAAGTCAAAACAACAATCAAGCTGGGAATAGAGGAGGTAATGGGCAAAAATTGGGTTGTTTTAACTGTGGTGATGTCAGGCATTTCAAGAAGGAGTGCCCGCAGCTGAATCAAGCACGCGGAAGAGTGTTTAACATCGAGGCGAGGGAAGCGCGCCAGGATCCCAATGTTGTTACTGGTACGTTCCCTATAAATCAATGCTATGCATCCGTTTTGTTTGATACTGGTGCCGATTATAGCTTCGTGTCATTAGAATTTAAGAATATGCTTGGGTTAGCCGCTAGTAAATTAAATATCCCGTACTCAATTGAACTGGCTAATGGAAAGCTGGTTGAAGCTAATGAAGTTGTCAGAGGTTGTATAATCGAGTTGGGAGAGCGTGAGTTTACTTTGGATCTACTACCAGTCAAGTTGGGGGGCTTCGATGTGGTAGTAGGGATGGATTGGTTATCAAACAACAAGGCTGACCCTGGCTTTGCGGAAGCGTGGGTTTATTTGGTGTAACTTCTTAATACCATAGCTTAATCACAACAAAGCTATATGAAAGTAAAACCATGAAGATCCTCCATTGATTTAAGTTTGAAAAGTAAAATACGACAACATTGTTTAAAGTTGACACATGCAACGAGTTACAACCCAACAAAATAAAAACACTGTTCATAAGACACAACCACAAACACAAACATATGCACAAATAATCAATCATATAGTCAAATAAACATGTTAGTCACCAATAAGGAATCAAATAGTTCCCCTAGTCCCACTATTCTAACCTCCCAGCCTCCCAGACTGAACCTCCTAGTCTCCCAGACTACCTTCCCAGCCTCTCAGACTAAATTCTCTAGTCCCACTAGACTAACCTCCCAGCCTCCTAGACTGAACTCTCGAGTCCCACTAGACTAACCTCCCAGCCTCCCAGACTGAACCTCCTAGTCCCACTAGACTAACCTCCCAGCCTCCCAGACTGACTCCCTGGCCTCTTAGACCAGAACCTTCCCAATCTCTCAGATTGGCCCCTCAGTCTATATGACTGAACCATAAATTTGGAAAAAGTGTTCATACTTTTTTTTTGTAAAAATATTTTGTGACCTGGATCTGGACGTAGTGTATGCAATGTAAAAATGTATTCGTGAGAGCCCTATTGATCATAGTCTAGACTCGAGAAGGAATCCTAGTTCGCTATGATCAAAGCTCTGATACCAAGCTGTCACACCCTGGCTTTGCGGAAGCGTGGGTTTATTTAGTGTGACTTCTTAATACCATAGCTTAATCACAACAAAGCTATATGAAAGTAAAACCATGAAGATCATCCATTGATTTAAGTTTGAAAAGTAAAATACGACAACATTGTTTAAAGTTGACACATGCAACAAGTTACAACCCAACAAAATAAAAACAATGTTCATAAGACACAACCACAAACATAAAGCGAACGCCATTTAAGACTTGTGACTCGTCCAGGTAAAAGTCACAATCCCTAAACGTGGATGACCTCATATCCCTTACGCAGCGTGTACACATAGCATACTTCGCCAGATCCCTAATTCACTGGAATACATGTAAGTTGAAAAATCAACAAAAATGTTGAGCGAGTTCATGTGTAAGTGAGTATGTAAAACCTTTGTAATAAGAAAACCCCTGGTATGTAGCAAATAAGGAAATAAAGAGATCACCAATGGTTTGCAAGGCCATTGATAAGTGTGCAGTGCAGTAGGAAGACTCAAACCTAGCAAATTTTTACGTCAGGCTCAAAGTCACCCCGAGGTCCGTTGTGTTGGGCCTGGGGCTGGGCTCGCTACACCCAGATAGATCTACCGGTAATGACCCTCGGTCCTACAATGAGGATTAATGGCCTCCAGTTCCTGCCTACTCACTCACATGATCTAAGTAGTAACCCTCCTTACGCTAACCATACCATGTATAAAAGTATTCATAATCATAGTAACATGTATTTCACCACCGAAGTATAAAAACTGAAAATAGTTAAGAGAAAAGGGGGACATGAACTCACTATAGTGCGTCCTCAGAATCAGCAACTCAAGACTCTATCTGCAGTACGACCACCTACAACGTACTAATCTCTATTAGACGAACAGGCCGTGCCTTAGTTTAGGATTTATGTTCTTGCGTTATGTTTACAAGATATCATTCCAAGCTACAGCTTATTGTTAAAATAATAATAATTATTTTAACTTATGTTTTATTTTAGGGTTTTGGAGAAATAGTTAGACAACCATTTCGTGTTCGTACTTCGCAAGTAATTGCGGTTTAATGTCTTGACATCATATATTTTAAGTCCCACTCTAGGAATATATAACAATTCCTTTACCAAAGATAATATATCCCAAAATATACATTTTTCCCAAGAATGGTATATTTTCATACTTTGTAACCAAATAATATTTACCCCAAAATATATGTTTGCAAACGTATTTTCCGGTTTATAAGTGTGATGGTATTTTGCTATGTTACATTATTTTGTCCTAAATAATATAACTAGTTCCCAAAATAATCAAAATCACACAAGCGTTTTTAATATCAAATATATATTCTAAATATATATTTATTCGCTTTTATTTTTGAAAACCCATCTCTGATACTTTGGAGTTTCGTAATAAAAATATGGCGAAGTTTATAGTCGAACACAAGTCAGAAAATGTATTTGTTAGAGAAATAATTTTTCTAAGTCTTATGATTTTTAGAAAATTTCGCTAGAGTTTCCCCTAAAACGGGAGCGTCCATGCTTATTAGCATATCGTTTTCTTTTTGAAATCAATCAACAATTTTCATCAATCAACTTTATAACATCAAAAGCAAAAATATACTTGTTACACTCTAGTCATAAACTTAATATTTCCCGAAAGCGCGTAGTAACTTAGTGAAGCCTTTAGTGGACTTAGTTACCCTCCGAAATGTATTTATTTCGTTAAAAATCACTTCTTTGAACAAGTTACGTTTTCACAACTTGTAAATTAATATTTACAAAAATTATCCTCTTGAACTCTTCTTGTAAATAAATGTTCTTACATTTATTTCATTTACAAAAATAATGTACGTTTATGTAATGTCTTGGTTTTTTTTTTTCCAAAAACCGTTTCTTTAACTTGGTTTCTTTATAAAAAGTTTCTAGTAAACTTGAATCACTATGATCACCGATCTACTAGTTTATTTATATTTTAGAAAATCTATTTTTATTCAAGTTCACGGCTCACTAGAAGGTGGCTATGTTACTTAACATATAACCACTTTCTATTTTGTTAAATCACCCTTCTAAATATTATCTAACCAAATCCATAGGGTGATTAACCCAAATATCCAAGAATCAACACACAAACAACAACATGTTTACTTCAATATTATAACAACATCATCTCATTATTTTTCATTTTCCACGTAAACTTTATGTCTAGACTTTTATATCCATGATTTTTGTTTAACACTTTTTAACATTATTGTTCTTGTGATTTAAGCAAATAAACATCATACTTCACATTTTAACTAAGAATAAGATGGAACAAGGTGTAGAGACTTACTACTAGCTTCTAGCTAGGGAAGAAATCTAGTGCAAAGATGGGAAAAAGATGAAGAAACAAGTAAGAACAAGGCTCCCTTGATGCTCCTCACAAAGCAAGTCTTCTTGTATCACCTTACAAGCTTAGAAGAGACTAGAAAATGGAAGATGGTGGTGGTTGTATGGTGGTGGTGGTGGCGGTCAAGTGTGGCCGAGAAAGAGAGAGGAGAGATGAGGTGAGTGAGGGTGAATGATTGTGAATGATTTGTTGTAAGGGAAAGCCATACTTATAAGATCACCTCACATATCTTGGACACTTACACAAGTAATAATCTAATAAAATAAGGGATTTAAATCAAGTGCAAGATTGAGAGCATGGTGTAGATATATGGTGGGGTCCATGGGGACCGATTTTCGATTAGGGGGGGGGGGGGGTAAAGGGAAACATTTTTCAACTAAGGTGTAAATGGTAGTTAAAATCCAATTGTTGAACTTTTATGTGCTTGTTAATTGATTTTTAGTGGGTGTTAGGGTGTTCGGGGATCACGACAAGCCAAGAAATAGCGAAACAATGTGTTGGACAAAAATTTAGTGTTCCGGGTAATGTCCGGTTATCCGGTTAGACACCGTTCCGTTAAAGTGTATAATTAGTCTAACAAGGGTCCTTTATATATATTTTTGTAACACAAATTATTCCCGGCACTTAGGAAAGTATACAGGACCATTCTGCCATGTTTTTACGCTTTACTAGTATAATACAATGATGAATTTTATAAAAGAATGCAGAATTCTGCATTTAAGGTGGGTTTTGGCACTTCCCGGCACTATAAGTATCACCTAGTGACGCAGTTTAACAATCCTCACCTCCCTACACTCCCTACTAGTGTAGTAATCTATTTCCGGCTCATACTGGCCTTTGAGACAGTGTCTGTCTAGTGCTGGCTATGTCAGCATGTTTACTAGGTTATCCGTTCATTGTGCTACTGTGCTTTTGTGCATCAAGTTTGTCACTATAGTTCAGTGTAAATAATGGAGTGACAGCAATAAAGTATGATGCATGTATGCGTATATATCAGAAATCAAATCGTAGTTTAATCACAACTGTAAGCAAGCACAGTAATTAAGCATTATTTAAATATTAATTAACTCGTACGGATACCTGATTTGGTGAGGGTTGTCACACACATGATAGCACACACACGTAAAACAATATCCATAACTGTGTTTTGAGTTGTGATGCGATAGTGATAAGATACCGTTAAGTAGATTAGCGTTTAAACTGCGCTTGTTGCATATTACTCCACATAATATGTAACGCCCTGCTTCTTCGTGCTTTCCATATTTAGAAGGTCTTGTTTGTATTTCTATTTCTATTTTTAGAAGTCTTGTGTTTCTTGTAGTCGTTCTTTCATTGAAATCATTGTAAATCAGAGACTTAATTCATAAATAAAACTCGTAATTCTTTGATTTCGTGTTATAGGTACCTTATACACGTTCATACATTTAATTTCGTGAAACATTCGTTGCATACTCGTAGTTCTTGCAAGCTTTGTGCTAATCTTGCAAATACGTGAAACTTGTGAATAATACGCCTTTGGAACGAAATATTATTCAAGGATTCTTGATTTTATACTTATCGTCACTTGGCACTCGTTAAAGTAGTTAAAATCTTAAACTAATGAGATTCGGAAGGTTCGTGTGACAACTCGTATTTCAGACCTCTTTTTGTACTTAGTGTAACCCATTTGAACCTTATGTAATTGTGTGAACTTAAATGATTAATTGAATGTTATATGGTTATGATTGTGTGACAATGTGTAACGATCGTAAACGAACCGATCGCACAACAACCTGTCCAATCGCACAAGCCCATTTGGGCCGTACTTCTTTGAAACCGAAACCAATGGGCAACCCATGATGGGTTCGACCCACTTCCTTTGCACGCATAACATTAGGAGGAGGGGGTATACTCCTCATTAGTTGCAAAACACACAACACACACAAACCCTACACGCTCTCCTTCTCTCTCTCGTGAAGCCGACGGGAACATCCCTCGTTCCTCTCGAAGCTTTTGATTCGGATCATTCTCTCCTCTAATCGGTTAGTGTTTGTGTTTACCGATTACATGTTTGATGATGTTGTGATGTGTGTGTTCTATAATAATCTTGCATGATGATCTAGGGTTCTTGTTAGCATGATTGATTATGATGTTAATTCTTAGTGTTCATGAAATCGGCTCGTATGTGTGTATTGGAATATGTTCATGTTAATCGGATTGCATACTATAGATCTAGATTCGAATGCTTGATAATCGGCTGTTGTGATTTAAATAGTTGAGGTGGTTGTATGATGGTTAGGGTTTGCATATCAATATAAAAGTTCATAAATTCGATGACCCGGATTGATTGGTTGAATGTTGTTCATATCTATGATATTAGGGTTCATATGAATTAAAGGATAGTTGCTTTGGTTGATCGAGAATTTGCAAGATCTAAAACTGATTGGTTGTTGATTGATAATTCCCTAAATGGAAACCATGAAACTGATGGCAAGATTTTAGAAACAATTAAACTGATCGCACAAGTTACCCAATCGCACAAGTGCCAGACGCACAAGTGCAGCCGCACAAGCTGGGTACAATCACTTTAAGCACCGTATACAACTCTCTTATGCATGATCGCACAACATATTGTGGATCGCACAAGCCTGTGCCGATCGCACAATATGTTGGGCCACACACACACACGAGTAAACTGTTGGTGTTATTGGGCCGGACAGCCCAAGACCCCAGTCGCACAAGTATTCTCGGGTCGCACAAGTTAAGAACTGTCTAAGTGTTTGGGCTGTATGCTTCATGGGCTGCATATGCTTTATTGGGCCGGGATTATGATGAGTCGCACAACCCGTTGCGAATCGCACAAGACTGTGCTGATCGCACAACAGGTTGGGCCGGACATCTAAATGGGTTTTATCTGTTGAATCGCACTAATGGATCGAATGCTAAGGTTTAACGTATTCTAAGTGTATGCCCTGTATACCATGATCTATATATGTTCGTAACCTGTTAACTTATGTGTGAGCATACGTGTATTACTTGAACCTAGACCTGACTTGTATGGTAACCCTGTTAGGACGTGGTTGACCGCTCTTAGTTCAAGTAACCTTTCGTGTAATCTGCCGAGCAAACCAAGGTGAGTTCACACTCTTACCAAGGCATGGGATTCCCGGGTTTGGGAATGGGTTTGAATAATGGGATTGAACAATTACTTGTACTTACACTGTTACTAGATTATCTACCATCGTCCTCGGATGCGAAGGATCCATACGTAAAACCTACGTATACTTGTACTTATCACCATCCTCAGGTTGCGAAGGACACTTACGTAAAACCTACGTAAACTCATATTCACTACTGCCTCGGGTTGTGACAGGCACTTACGTAAAACCTACGTAAACCCTCGCGTACCACTGTCCTCGGGTTAAGAAGGACACTTATGTAAAACCTACGTAAACCTCGTACGTACTACTGTTCTAGGGTTAAGAAGAACACCTATGGTTACCTCTAGTCTAGTACACACACACATGGGAAGCCCCCACTAAATGAACATACAATTGACTTAGTTACTCACGCATGGTGATGCAACGGACCTACTATTATGAACTTACTTACTGTGAACTCGCTCAACTAGTTGTTGACTTTCTGTTACATGCCTTGCAGGACCATAGGTACTCATGGAGCTTGCACGGGAGGCGCGGTCGTTGTGGGCACAGATTGTGGATGTTATGATAAACACTTTTATGACATTTCAACTTAATACTTATGTTGGGTTTTTACATTATTGCTTCCGCTACACATTTGACTATGTTTGGTTTTGAAAACACCTTTCGTATTGATGAATGATTTTTACTATTTACTTATATGTTCAATATGATTGGTGGCTTGATCCTGGTTATGTCACGCCTCCATGCGGTGGTACTCCGCGTGTGGATTTTGGGGGTGTGACAGTTCGTGAAAGGAATAATCTGTTGGACCGTGTTGTGACCCTAAACAGTCAGTAAAAGGAAGTTCGTCTTCATATACTAAGGCGGAATCAAAGTAAATGAAGTCACACAGCTTTATCCTCTTAATTTCCTTTCTATTAACACTTTCCGAGTCAATTACAATGATTTCTGACAAAATTTTGGCAGCACCTCGACACTAATTCCGCTCCGAAGTTACTGAATGAGATCACACCTCAGTTATATATAGTGTTGCTGATTCCGCTCGAAACGGTAGGAGCGGAATCACCATGTGATCTTTACGAGCAGAATCACCTAGTTAACTTGGAGCGGAATCACTACTTAGCACTAGGAGCGGAATCACCCATATCATCTAGGAGTGGAATTAACATGATAATTCTGATTTCGCTTCAAATGACATGAATGTCATTTGGAGCGGAATCACACTCTAAAACCCTATCCTTGATTTCCGTGCTCTAATCTAACCTATCTAGACCTAAGACTCGATTAAGACGCAGTAAACAGACATTCAGTGCACCAACAGACCCCCCCTTGGATGTTGACGAAGTCTTCGGCGTCGCGTCTTCAGTCTTGGTCTTTTCTCCAACTTTGTCTTCTCATTGCAAAAGCTCTATCTTCTCACAGGTTCAGGATCTCTTCCTGGCTCTATCTTCAGTCTCCCCTTTGACTGTTGATCCAGAACTCTAGACTCCCCCTTTCACAGACTCCCCCTCTCGGTATGTTGGAATCTAGGATCTTTGTCTGGTTCAAACTTTGACTTTATGAGCCATGGGGATAATAAAATCCACAACCTGTTACTTAACCAATAACATTACAATCTATTGACTTTAACAATAAATCACAAACTCTATCAGTTTAGAAATCCACTCAAGTATTCAGGTCCAAGTTAATGACCCTGATTACTCAATTAATCTACCAAGTCCAATTTAATGACCTTGGTTGATCTTTTGACAAACAAACTGATTTTTGTTTAAACATTTTCAAATATTTTCTGAAAATAACAAGTATCAAGTCAATGAACTTGTTTTGACTTTTTCAACAACCCAATCTTCATCATGATAAGCTCTCCTCATTCTCCAGTCCAGAACTATAGGATCGAATCTGACCCGAACGAGTCTATCAGAGGAGTTTTGATCAGATACAGGTGCGAAAAACAAGTACCTGACGTAGAAACAGCTAGATCTTCACTTAAATCACACTTTTGATTGATATAACAGCGTTTACAACCAAATCTCACACCGGCAGCACCTCGGTATGGAAAACAAGAACACGTTCCAATTGATTTCGCTCCTAGGGTATATATAGGGACTAGGTTTCGCTCATATGGACATGTCCATAAAAGCGAAACCCCCCTATTGTACATATAAGCGAAACCCCCTACAAGGTTTCCCACATACGGACATGTTCATAAAAGTGAAACCCCCTACAAGGTTTCCCACATACGGACATGTTCATAAAAGCGAAACCCCTACAAGGTTTCCCACATACGGACATGTGGTTTCCCACATATGGACATGTCGGGAAATCTCGTACAATGTGCCCTAATCTAACATTCTAAGACTAAGACTCGATACAAGACGAAGTCGATAGATGTATGCACTAACAGACTCCCCCCTCAGATGTTGACGAGTCTTAAGTGTCGAGTCTTCGCATCTTCAGTCTTGATCTGTCTCTGGGCTTCACTCTCTCAATCTTTTCTCGCAGATCTTCAGACTCCCACTTGTGATATGCTGGCATTTCTTTAGTTCATCAGCATTATCAGCTTTAGGATCGTTGTCTGGCTTTCCATCTAACAGCTTCTCAATATCAATCAGCTTGACTCTTCATGTCTCAAGATCATTACCTGGCTACCTCCAAATAACCTGGCTCATCTTATCCTGTAAAAGCTCTACCTCAAAGTAAATTTCTCTCACATACATATTTCAAACATAAACACATGCACTAACTCAGACTCTCTTTCAAAAAACAAAATGAAATGATTTTTCATATCAATCTGATGAACCATTTGAAGGTTTGATCAAAAAATAATCAGTTTAAACATAAACTCCCCCTCAAATTATACTCATCATGTTTAGCACTCAGAATTTTGAAAATCAGCTTTCCAATATCAGTTGTCAAAAATCTTTTTGGATTTTTTAAACTTTATACTAAAACACACTGAAAATCTTTTTGGATTTTGTAATAAAGAAACATGTAATGCAGTAAAGAAATATTTACAGACAATATTTTTGTGAGTTTGTGTAAGAGGATCATATCAGTTTTTGAGACAAGTCACCAACACCGTTAAGCTTCATTTCATTTTATGTTCTAAACAATTCACCTAGATTGTTAGTATATTTGTCCACTTAAATTTTCACACAAAGTTCAACTGTTCCGAGATACGATATTAATGTTTTAAGAACTTAAACTTATCTGTGTGTCCCACTACTTGAATATACTCCCATATCCAGATCCCAATATTCAGTCTTACAGGTGAGTATACCACAGATGATATCTGTAAAGGGGTAAAATGCGAGGGCCGTGAGAGCTCAGGTCAATACTTCCGTATACGCAGAGAGATGACGGCTTCGACTTTTCGGTGTGTCCCCTTTAGAGGATCTTTTGACTTCAACAGCAACGACTATCAATTTTATTGTTTCATTAGCTTGCTGAGGGCGATGCTATGTTTCAAGCATTTGCGGAAAGCATTATCCGGGGACTAGGTCAGTACTTCCATACAGCAAAAGTCCCGGGATAATACCCCAGATATCACTGAGCATAAAGACCTAGTATCTCATAATAAGGGACCTTTCAAACAAGATTTCAGGGGTTACCTCTATATCCAAGATGTTGTTACCCACAGAATAAGCAAGTTTGAATTTTTAGGTTTATATCTCTTCACAATTTACTTAATGTGCAAAAACCTACTGGCATATCCGCAGTGAGATTGTTTATCACATTTTAACTTTCCAATTCTTTAGCATGTTGTGACAGTCCACTGATGTACTATCATTTCCTCTTTTCACAACGAAACTCATTTTCGAATTTTATCATGTTTTTGGCTTTTTCAAGTTTTCTAATGTTTTTGGATTTTCTGAAATTTTCTACTCCCCCTAAAATGCAAACACATTAAAGAAATTTGAAAACTATCTAAGCTCTTGACCCACTTGAAGAAAATTCAAAACAAACTGTACAGAAACATGACAACCGATATCAAATCGCCTCAATTCGCCATTCACTGGGCATAAACAATCTGAACTCCCCCTTTCACAAACCATTTTCTCATTTAGATTTCAAAACACTTAAGTTTGTTTTAATCAAAATGATTTTTCCGAAAAATGAGTTTGTTTTTACCACTTGTAAGTTTACCATTTGTTTAAGTACGGAGATATGGTTCATCATCTTGTTAGTTTTATCAAATGTAGTAAATCAAGTACAACTTAATGTCCTTGATTTACTGTTTGCAATCAAGCAACCTCTAAACCACTTGTAAGAATAACCACTTGTAGGTATAACCAATCAATACCAATTGTAGGAATGAATCATCTACATTTTACCCATCAAAGTGTCGATTCCTGCTTCGCACTTACCAACCTGGAAGCTCCGTCGTAGTCAATCAACCTGTAAAATTTTAACAATTTCAAGTATTTTCAAAAAAACAACCTTATTAAACATGAAAGATGCCGATTCCTGATCCACGATTACAAACTTGGGATCTCCGGCAAGTCAGGTTTTTCAAGCAAAGAAAATGTCCACCCAAGCCTGACCAGCCTTGGGTGATTTCAATTCGGATTTTGTCGGGGAGTAAGTTGCTTTCTTTTTAGCATAAAAATCTTTTACCCCTTTCACCTTCCCATCGACCATCTTCTCGAAAATCTTCTTTACTTTCCCATTAAATGCTTTCTCAACATCAAAATTATCCTTTTCAGAATAACCCTGATTTGAGATTTCAGACTTTCCAAATTTCCTTTTAAAATTCTCAGTCCTTAATGGTGGAAAGTTCTCATCATCCATTGAAGGAATTGAGTTTTCATCACTCTCATCAAAGTGTGGCTCCTCTGATTTTGTGGAATCAGATTCATCACCAGATTTTACCTCAGATTTCTTAACAACCCATTTTTGGTTGTCAAGTTTTACATTTCGCCTGTAAAATCTCTTCGAACACTCACCAACTTCAAATGTTGAATTTTTGAAAACTTTAAATTTTTCAGTTGGTGGTTCGGTTTTATCAACAACAACTTCTTTCAGTTTTCCAGAAACTCCCTGTTTTGCCTTGGTTGATTTAGGACAATTCCATGTAATGTGTCCAACTTCATTGCATCTAAAACAGGTTCTGGTTTCTTTTCTCTGAACTTCATTCTTCTTTTTCTCAGCAAGGAATTCTTGATTTGATTGTCTTCAGAATGAGCTCTTCTTTTCCTCTTCAGCAGACGTTCTTGAAACAAATTTTGTGTTTGTTTTAGAAAATTTTCATTTTTATAGTTTTCTGATGGAATAAAACCAAGTCCTTTCTTTTTGTAGCTACGATTTTGGTTTGGTTTCTTTTGAAAACCAGAACCAGAATTGTAACCCTTTTTCTTGTTTAAACGTTGTTGTACTCTTGAGGTGTACGGTTTAGGTTTTACTTTAAGATTTTCATCTTTTATTTCAGAAATATTAATTTCTGTTAATTTGAAAACCTTTTTGATCTTTTCTGGTTTAACACCTCTTATTGGAAACTCTTTATCAAAATATAATTTTTCAGAATCATTCAAAGTATATACTACTTCAAACTTTTCATCATTCAAACTAGATTTTGACAACAAAAACTCTTTACTGTAAACCCGTTTTTCCAACGATTTTGAACTCTTTTCGGACGAACTCGAACTCCCGACTGACTGACACGAACTTTCGGACTCGGACTTTGACTCTGACTCCTCATCCTTATCCAACACCTGATCGACTACTCTTTTTATCAATTCGGACTCATGATCTGTGTCGGACGCTGTGAACGTGACGTCAATATTGTCTGGTAAAACATCGGTTATCTCGGATTCTAGCTTAATATTGACCGCCTGTTTTAGTTCTTCCTCGTTAGGTTTTCTAGGTGAGTACCCTTCCCAAATTGGAGGCGGACACTTATTATAACAGACACCCTGTTTCTTACCAGTATCCTTTTTCTTCTTTGACTTTTCTTCTTTAAATGCCTCAAAACCTTCAACTGTTGGATAAATTCTATCAATTATGTAATCACAACTTGTGTAGCTTGGCAGCAATCTACTGATTCTTTCATTCTCAGCTGCTTCACTATCCAACTCTTTCTTCCACTTTGCACATTCTTCTATGTACAAGTTGATCTCTTTCTGCTTTGTCATCATGGTAGCATTCATCATCTTCAAAGCTTTCTCTCTTTCAGAGTTAGTCTTCTCCAGACTATTCACATGTCTGTTCAATACATCATACGACCTTTTCAAATTCTTTACATCAAACAACAATTGTTCTTTCAACTTTTCTAACTCACTAAACCTCTCATCTTTTTCTATACATTGTTTACAATACTCTAAACATGTAAGACAAGGTTTTGTGACTTCAACAATCTTTTCGATCTCTATGATTTTTTCAACTTCAACAACTTTCTCAGCTTCAGTCACCTTTTCTGCTTCAATAATCTTCTCATTAACACTACTATTATCAGTTGGTGATTGGTCAAACTCTACTAATTTGTCAGAACTATCATCCGAAGAACCAGAGTTAGATGGTGTTTGATCAAAAACTAATGCTCTTTCGGAACTTTCATCTGAAGAACCAGAATCAGTTGATGTTTGATCAACAACAATTGCTTCTTCTGAACTTTCATCGGATGAAACGGATTTTTCTTCTTGATTCTTCTTATTCACATCATTATTCTCCATTTGTTCTTCAAGCTTCTTAATGAATTGACAAATTGACAATCTAGAGTATTCTCCATTTCTTTTTAAATCCAACAGATATGTACCCCATTCTTGTTGAGGTATGGAATTGGCTAATCTCTCAACCCATTCATTTGGATTTTTCTGAATACCCTTCTCAGACATTGAGCGAACAAGATGACTATACCTCTCAATGATACTCTTTGTACTTTCTCCTGGACAACCTGAAAACAAATCAAATTCTTTCTTTAATACATTTATTCTATTAATTGTTTCACTCGTCATATTAAAGAAATTTAAGTCCATGATTCGGAAACACGTTTATCGAGACAGTCACTTAAAATGAAATATCAAATTCAAACTAGATCCCCTTTCAAATGAAATGATTCACCTCGTGAAACACCTGAAACAAACAAACAAACAATCAGTTTAAACGGATAGAATAAGTAAAAATGTATTTACGATTGAATCAATCTAGGACTTGTGTCGAAGATTTGTGGACTCGTTTAATGAATTCTACAATCTGAATGAATAGAGCAAAACAAATGGATTCAATTTAGCCTTCACTAATTGGGCCGATGACTTGAAAAACTCAATTCTCTTCTGTTGGGCCGCACCTTAAAACTTGATCATATCTAATATGATTGGGCCGAGACTTTTGGTCAGATCACATGCACTTGAATCAATTGATTGGGCTGATCAATAAATGCAATCCGACACTTGTTCACGTATCTTGATTATAATAGGACCTTTAAGTGAATGTTGCAGACACCCGATGATACACCGATTGATTTAATTGGACCTCTCAAAATCTAATTACATTTGCCGATAATATGTCACATATAGACTTTAATGAACCGACAATCTTGATCACCCCTCAATTCTCATTGGACCTCAAATGAAAGTAGCAGACACCTTTATCTTGGAATCACATGCAAAATTTTTCTTTGATTAAAATGAACCGACAACTTTCACAATCCCCCACTCACTTTTAATTGAACCTTAAATTGTCTTGGACTTCAAACCCCACATGCAAACTGACACTCAACACAGGATTTGATACTATCTTGACTAAAGACAACAATCAATATTATCCTTTACTTGCACATGCACTATAAGAATTGATGGCTGACAAAACGTGAATGTGCTATGACACTTTACGAGATCACAAACTTCTTTTTAATTGTGCCGATAATTCTGATTGGACCTAATACTTTGGTTTTGGCACACCAATACAAATCTTCTATCACGTGTATACTGACACAAAATATCTCGAGATCCACATATGACTAAGTCTCGTGACAACTTTAAATGTTCAAATAAACTGATTGGGCCGATACTCTAATCGGTCGGTGATGTGTTCAAAGACTGCTAACAATTTCTAGTATCAAAAACACATGATTGGGCCGATAATAGAAAATGTGACCTTATGAGCGAAATCAGAATTAAGATGTACACAAGAGCGAAACCAGGTGGCTTGATTTGACACAAAAGCGAAATTAGGTCAATGGATGGTCACAAAAGCGAAATAGGTTTTATGATGACCCTTGGAGCGAAAACAGATGGTCCTATGAGCGAAAGGTGTCCATATGAGCGAAACTAGGTGATTGTCCGTAAGAGCGAAACCTGTTCGGAAGGTAATTTGGTCCATTTTTAATTCGAATTTTAAGCTCAAACTTTCAGGGATTTGAATATGATCAATTTCCTTTAGTCTGTGAAAATTTGAACGAATTTCGACCGATAAATCTTTCTGAAATGATGAAAGAAGGTGTAGAAGTAAGAATTTATGATGAAATCCAGCAAATCTCTATAGAACTCCTCCTCCTGAAGCTCTGATACCACTTGTAGGATCGAATTCTGACCCGAACGAGTCTATCAGAGGAGTTTTGATCAGATACAGGTGCGGAAAACAAGTACCTGACGTAGAAACAGCTAGATCTTCACTTAAATCACACTTTTGATTGATATAACAGCGTTTACAACCAAATCTCACACCGGCAGCACCTCGGTATGGAAAACAAGAACACGTTCCAACTGATTTCGCTCCTAGGGTATATATAGGGACTAGGTTTCGCTCATATGGACATGTCCATAAAAGCGAAACCCCCCTATTGTACATATAAGCGAAACCCCCTACAAGGTTTTCCACATACGGACATGTTCATAAAAGCGAAACCCCCTCCAAGGTTTCCCACATACGGACATGTTCATAAAAGCGAAACCCCCTACAAGGTTTCCCACATACGGACATGTGGTTTCCCACATATGGACATGTGGTTTCCGACATATGGACATGTCAAGAAATCTCGTACAATGTGCCCTAATCTAACATTCTAAGACTAAGACTCGATACAAGACGAAGTCGACAGATGTATGCACTAACAAGAACTTTTCCTGCATCTGCTTCATATTTGAGAATCCAACGATCAACTCTCTACTTTGGTTTGTCGGAAAATAAAGCAGAAATAAAATCTTTTTGGATTTTAATAAAGTTTCTAAACTAGGAAATGAAATACATAAACTTTAATTGCAGAATGTAAAGAAATTAAACTATTTACAAACATATTTTGGTGAGCGCGTCAGGGAATCATATTAGCTATCAGACAAGTTACAAGTACCGTTAAGCTTCAATTTCATACTTAGAATTAAACAATTCACGTAGATTGTCGATATACTGATCCACTTTAAATTCTCACACAAATTTCAATTTATTCAGGATACGATTTAGATATTTTTATAGGAACTTAACTCATTCATGTGTCCCACCTCTTAAATATACTCCCGTATCCAGAATCCCACTATTCAATCTTACAGGTGAGTATACCACAGATGATATCTGTAAGGGGTTAAATGCGAGGGCCGTGAGAGCTCAGGTCGATACTTCCGTATACGCAGAGAGATGACGGCTTCGACTTTTCGGTGTGTCCCCTTTAGAGGATCTTTTAATTTCAACAGCAATGATTATCAATTTTATTGTTTAATCAATTTGCTGAGGGTGATGCTGTGTTTCAAGCATTTGCGGAAAGTATTATTCGGGGACTAGGTCAGAACTTCCATTCAGCAGAAGTCCCGGAATAATACCCCAGATATCACTGAGTATAAAGACCTAGTATCTCAGAATAAGGGACCTTTCAAACGAGATTTCAGGGGTTACCTATATATCCAAGTAGTGTTCCCCACGAAATAAGTTTCGTTTTGAAATTTTAGGTTTATATCCCGATCAAATTTACTAAATGTGCGAAAACCTATCGACACATCATTAGCGAGACTGTTTAACGCATTTAATTCTTTACAAATCTTTAGTGTACTATAACCGTCAAGCCGATGTACTAACATTTTCCCTTTTTACACAAGCTCTTTTTCAATTTTCTATTGTTTTTGGATTTTGAAATTTTATCATGTTTTTGTATTTTTGAATTTATATCTACTCCCCCTAAATACCAAAACAAGTAAAAAAATCGACAAACCATTACAGATTGTTTCTCATCTTCATCTACAACAGTACCTTCATCAATGCCAATAATGCCATCCGACACCGAAAGACGCTTCATACCATTCAGTTTTAAAAGATATTTAAAACGTGTTTTGTCAAAAGCTTTGGTATGTAAACCAGCTTTCTGTTCGTCAGTGTGGATTTTCTCAATTCGAATCAACTTCTTCTCGAAGCAATCTCGAATGAAGTGATGTCGAATTTCTATATGTTTAGTTTTAGCGTGAAGTACTGGATTTTTTGTTATATTTATTGCGGCCTCATTATCAACAAAAAGAGGTGTGTTAAGAAACTGCAAACCGTAGTCGCACATCTGTTGCTGTATCCACAGGATCTGAGAGCAGCAACTGCTAGCAGACACGTACTCCGCTTCACATGTAGATAGCGCCACAGACGTTTGTTTCTTACACTGCCAGGTAACCAAGCGAGGTCCAAAGAACTGGCATCCTACAGTTGTTAATTTTGCATTGACTTTGCAGCATCCGAAATCCGAGTTGGAATACCCTTCGAGCGTAAAGTCGCCTTTTCTAGGATACCACAACCCCAATGTAGGAATTCCTTTCAGGTAGCGTAATATCCTCTTCACAATAATCATGTGTGAAGCTCTCGGGTTAGATTGATATCTTGCTGCGAGGCACGTTGGGTACATTATATCAGGACGTGAAGCAGTTAAGTACATCAAAGAACCTATCATGGATCGATAAAACGTTTCATCAGCCCTGTCTCCGGTGAGATCTGGGTGAATCCCATGATTTGTTGCTAGAGGGGTAGCAGCTGGAGTAGAACTTGACATCCCAAATTTCTCTAGAATATCACGAACGTACTTCGTCTGGTGAATGAAAATTCCCTCAGGTAGTTGTTCAATTTGAAGCCCCAAAAAGAATTTCATCTCCCCCATTGATGACATTTCGAATTTTTGCTTCATCACTGATTCGAAATCTTTGCATAGATTCTCATTTGTTGACCCAAAAATTATATCATCCACATAAATCTGTACGATCAGAAGATGTCCGTCGACCTCTTTAGTGAAGAGAGTGGCATCCACTTTTCCATGAATGAAGCTCTTGGCTAGTAGGTGTTGAGACAAAGTCTCGTACCAAGTTCTCGGGGCCTGGTGTAAACCATACAACGCTTTGTCTAATAAGTAGACCTTGTTTTTTGTGGATTGGGTCGGTAAAGCCCGGCGGCTGACCGACATAAACCTCCTCTTTAACCTTCCCATAAAGAAACACCGATTTTACATCTAGCTGATATACTTTGAAGTTCTTCCAAGATGCAAATGCCAGGAAAATTCTGATTGCTTCTAGTCGTGCCACAGGAGCATAGACTTCACTAAAATCAATCCCCTCCTGTTGACTAAAGCCCTGAACAACGAGTCGAGCTTTGTTTCGTACAACAACTCCTCTGTCGTCTCTCTTACATTTAAATACCCATTTCGTATTGATCTTCCTGTGACCATCTGACAAATCCACTAGCTTCCACACTCACAACTTTTCAAACTGACTTAACTCTTCTTGTATCGCGTTGACCCAAGAGTCTTCAGTAAGCGCCTCTTTGTAAGTTCTTGGTTCGATCTGCGAAATAAAACAACTCAATGAAAAGTCAGTTTGTAAAGGTGCTACTGTAGAGTAGAAACATGTAAGGCCCTGGTCAATTTGACGTCTCGTGTGAACGCCCGATTGCAACTCTCCAATGATCAGCTCCTCTGGATGGTATGAAAGAGTTCGTGGCATTACTTCGCTTGGAACATCCACATCGCCTTCCAGATTAGTAACATTTTGATCTGCACCTTTTTCACTAATTCAGTTTGTTTGACTTGAATCCTGAATCTGCCCCCCTCAGAATCTGAATCACTACGATCAAATATCGGCATATTCTCAGATTCTTGATTATCATTCTGATCCAACTGATTATCTTGAGCAACTTCATTCTGTTGGACATCGTCATGTTCACCAGCATTGCTTGGACCTGCTTCATCATCATTTGAAGTTTCCCGTGGTCTTCTAGAATACTCGGCTGGGAACCTTTGCTGTGATTCGTACTCTCGCAAAATATCCAACTCATCAAAGAAATCTTCTTCTTCCTCTGATTCTTCCCTCATATCAAACGAATCCCACAATTTGTCATAACGATAATGCCATGAATCTCCAGGATTTTGTGGCGGCATTGTATAACCTTGACATTCAACATTTGCAGCTTCAATAATCCGCTTCTCACTTGGAACGAAGACACGTCACATATGACTTGCATAACCAAAAAATATACCCTCAATGCACTTCGGACCAAACTTTCCATGAGGCTCTATAACAGTACAGGGTGACCCGAACGGTTCTAGATACTTCAAATTAGGTTTGCGGTTATTGATCAATTCAAAGCATGTTTTGTTGAACTTCTTGACAGTGAGAACTCTGTTGAGCGTATAGCATGCGGTGGAAACAGCTTCAGCCCAAAAATTTATCGGTAACTTTGAATCTGCGAGCATTTTTCTAGCCGTCTCGATTAGCGTCCGGTTTTTGCGTTCTGCGAATCCATTCTGCTGCGGAGTGTACGGAGCACTAAACTCATGCAATATACCTCTTTCATCACACAATTCTTCCATCTTGCTGTTCTTGAATTCAGTACCATTATCACTTCTGATTCTTTTGATACGCCTTTGGTACAGATTCTCAATCTTCTTGAACAACGTCATCAAATTGTCATAAGTTTCATCTTTTGACTTCAAAAACGTTACCCATGAAAATCTGGAATAATCATCAGTAACGACCAAACAGTAGTAGTCTCCTGTAATACTTTTGACATTCACAGGACCAAACAAATCCATGTGAAGCCTTTCCAGCGGTCTTGAAACTGAATTGACTTGCTTCGTAGGGTGTGACTTTTTCTTCTGCTTGCCTTTAACACAGCTAATGCACTCCCCTTCCAGATGAAGACCTTTCACATGAACACCTAACACTAAATCATTATGTACCAGGTGATTCATCTTTCATAGGTGAATGTGACCCATTTTCCGGTGCCACAATCTTGATTCTTTCTCAGTTGCTCTGGACACCAAACAATGAGCCTGACCCGTGGTTGTAGTAGCTGCGCTCATATCCAACACGTATAGATCATTAACTCTTGGTGCCCGCATGATAATCCATTCTTCAGGGATAACAAATCCTGGCTTCAAGATCAAACATTCTTTGTCAGTGAAGTGAGTGGTATACAACTTGTCACAAATCTGCGAGATACTCAGCAGATTGTTCTCCAGCTCAGCAATGTAATTAACTCTTTCAAACGTCACAATCCCATTGGATAACGTTCCTTCACCAATAATCCTACCACCTTGATTACCCGTGAAACCAACATATCCTCCTTTGAAATTCCTCACATCATACAGCATTGCAGTCTTCCCTGTCATATGTCGAGAAGCTCCACTATCCATAATCCAACGTGAAACTAATCTCGGAAGATCCTGCACATATCACAACATGACTTAAAAACTCATTTCAATAAAGATGCCGATTCATGCTTCGCGACCAAGGAAGCTCCGGCAAACACTACACACACTTATTTAGATTTGGAAGCTACCCAAGCCTGTTTTGACTCAGGTAACTCAATTTGAATGTGAGATTTTGTGGTGTAAAGTGGCAGAAAATTTTTATCATTCATTTTTAAACTTTCTTCAGACCAACCTCAACCTTTTTATATAAGAAAAAATCATCTTTTTGTGGTTGACCAGATGGTTGGTCTTTCTTTTGAACATTTTTCTTTTAAGAAACCATGGATTTTTCAAGTTTTTCATAATAATCCAAAGGTACATCCATCTTCACCGGTGTGGTAGAAGATGATTGTTTTTCAGTCTCAGAAACCTTTGGTTTTGAACCACTTGCTTTCTTTTCAGCAACTTTTGGCTTCCATGTTTGTTGAGATGATTCAACCCGTTTGTAAAACTTGTCATTTTTAGTTACCACTTACGTTACGGATTTAGTTTTGACTTTGGTGTTGTCATTTTTCAAACTCTTTTTCTCAACAACCAATGGAGCTTTTCCCTTCACATCATATTTCTTCTTTTGAGTCTTTACAACTTCAGTCTTAGGCTTCACGTTGGTACACTTTCGTGCAATATGCCCAACTTGATTGCATCTGAAGCATGTTCGGGTGTCAGCTACCCTACTTGTGCCTTCAGACTGAGGTTGTGAAGCTTTCTTCTCAAAGAATTCTTCATTTGATTTCGAAAAGATTTTTGCCTCTTCATCAGATAGTGAATTTGAACTATTCACAAACACCTTCTTTTCAACAAACTTCTTGTTTTGAACATTTCTCTTTTGATAACTCTTACCACCCTGATAACCACTCGACCAATTGTTTCGGTCGTTGTTATAAAAACGCGGTGGAACAACAGGTTTCTTATAGTAAGCTTTATCTTTTTCAAAATTCATTTGTCTCTTTGTTTGACTCAGACTGTTCACTTCTGACAGCTCAACTTCAACCAATTTGAAAACATTTGTTAACTTTTTCACATTAACATTCTCAATGGGAAACTCAGAATCCGAAAACAACTTATCAGATCCCAACATCTTGTACATGACAAGAATAGGTTCATCATTTAAGTTCTTCTTGGACTTTTGTTTCGGAATATATTTGTCCAAGAAACATCCATCTTCCTCAGTAGTGTCACTGTCCGTTTTTAAAACATTTTCAACAACACTTTTTACAACATCAGTTTGGACACTATCGTCATCGAAAGATGTAAAAGTAACATCAATGGTCTCCGGAAGTTTCACTTCATTTTCTTCTTCAATTTCAACCAACCCAGATTGCTTTTTCGAATAATTGTCAAGAACTGGTGGTGGAACTTGATGAAAACCCACCCCGGTTCCATCAGAGTACACATCTTCGCTAGCTTTGTTTTTCCCGATGGGTTTGGGAACAATGTGTTGCAAAACAAAGCTTGCAGAGTTGTAACTCTTAAGCTTCAACTGGATTCGCTCATTTTCAATTTCAGCTTCTTGAACTTTAAGCTTCAACTTTGCGATTTCATCCAGTTGTTGATTGATTAATTCTTCTTTTAATCGAAGCACTGTTGTTAGTTGAACATTTTCTTTTTAAGTTTTACCATTTCTGTCATCATTATCTTTCATTGTGCTTTTAAGCTTCTCAAACTTTTCAGTGATCTGACCATTTTCAAGAACTAACCTTTCATTTTCTTGCCTAACCTTTTCATGATCAATTTTATCATTTTCAATTTTGTTAGTTAATTCTTTTAACCGTTCAGTTGAAGCTTTCACCATTTTATCACGATCAAGAATTTGATCCTCAACGTTTCTGACTCTCGCTGTCAGATCCTCAACCTTCTTACCGTTGAGATAAGTGACTGTGCTACAAACTTTGCATTCCTTGATGCAATTTTTGCAATCAACATCACCATTGACAATCAACATCACCATTGACTTTCTTACCTGACCATTTTCAAGAACTAACCTTTCATTTTCTTGCCTAACCTTTTCATGATCAATTTTATCATTTTCAATTTTGTTAGTTAATTCTTTTAACCGTTCAGTTGAAGCTTTCACCATTTTATCACGCTCAAGAATTTGATCCTCAACGTTTCTGACTCTCGCTGTCAGATCCTCAACCTTCTTACCGTTGAGATAAGTGACTGTGCTACAAACTTTGCATTCCTTGATGCAATTTTTGCAATCAACATCACCATTGACTTTCTTACCTGACTCAGTCATTGACATGTTTGAACTGACCTGGCCTTTAGACTCAGAGACGGATTTAGAATCTACCTCAAGCGCCTTAGCTGCCAGCACCTTGTCAGCCATTTTTCCAAGATTTTCAGCATTCAACTCATGCGTCGTGTCAATGATCCCAATATCAACCTTCTTTGACTTCTCTTTTTCTTCTTTCTCCTTCTTCTCTTTCTCCTCCTCTTCTCCGCTTCCCCACAATTTCTTCTGCCAATAATCATCTTCTTCTTTATACTCTTTGATTATGGTTTCCACATCAAGAGTGTCATGATCAATAGCAATATTTCCATATAGGTCAAGATAACATTCTCTATCTGGATCCCATCTCTTTGCTCTTTTTGCCTCAGAAAAAATACCAGATAACCTGATCAATTTGTTCGTGGCCAACAGCTTTTTGTAATTATACTTCTGTTCTTCAGTTCTGTTGTCTTTCCAAGGAATAGGTTCAGATTTTGCCATGAAAGCATATCCAACCGCATCTTCTTCAGGTAACAACTCACTCCAGTCGTAACCTTCATCGTCGTGAATTACAGCAAGAGCTCTAGACTTCTCTTTGTTCTCCTCGAGCTGCTTCAATCTTGGTGGCTCAGATTTATTCTGATGATAAATCGCCTTCTTATAGTAATCTTCTCTGAATGGGTTCTCAGACTCATCGGCATACGCATTCCGGCATTCACGTTTAAAGTGACCTTTCTGCTTGCACTTGAAGCACGTCACCTTGGACTTGTCAAACCCAACTTGGTAGATGGTCCACCAATTGACTTCCTCCCTGTGATCTCCATGAAACGTTATGCTCGACGAACTGCACTGGCCATACACCACCGTATGTCGATCAGTTCCATTTCCTCAGGATCAATCTGATCATAATCTTCCTTTGTCAGGTTGGTGTTTCCTATCTTCCTTGCTACAAGACTTTCATAAGATTCTAACACAGATGCTAAAAAGACCATCTGTTCTTTAGCAGACTCCTCGCTGAAATTCTGAGCGTTCTTTAAGTCTACAGCGATGTTGCAATGAAATAGATTCTTTGCATCAGAATGATTTGCAGATGACGAAGGTCCACTGTGAAATCCACTGCTTTGACTTTCTTTGTTTGAAGTGTTAGAACTCTCAGCTGAAAATGCTATCTTGGGAGATGTACTCTTTGGCATCATGCTCTTTGGATAATACAAATCCAAATTCTGCTGGTACGATGAGTGGTTGACTTTGTGTGTCTTCTTTAGTTTCAGCTCATGACTTTCAAGTCTCTCAATCAATAGATCCACTGTAAGCTCTGCAACCTTGATCGTATTCTTCAGCATCAACGCATAGTACTGCCAATCCATTTCATCCGGTAGCGAATCAAACAGCTTGTCGACTAGCTCTTCTTGAGAATAAGAAATTCCATTTCTTGCCAGTTCCAGTTTCAGGTGCCCAAACCTCTCAATCATTTTACAAACTGATTCATTCTTTAAAAACCCAAACAAATCAAACTCTTTCCTAAGTAGTTTCTTTTTGTTTTTCATAATTTCTGTACTTCCTAAACATTTGTTTTTCAACTTATCCCATAGATCTTTAGAACTGCTGTACTCAAAGATATTATATTTTCTCGAACGGATTGAAACAGCAACGCAACACATTTCTGCTCAGCAACAAACGATTCTATCTCCTCGGGTGAAGTTAAGCTTTCCCCACGTTTGCCTCCATCATCGTATCCATTTTTCAGACTCTTCCAACTAGGAAAGGCAAAGGCCCTCAACCAATCTTCGAACTTCTTGGCCCACCGACTATATTCCTCGATAGACATCAACTTCGGTGGTTTGTTATAGGTTCCAAACGCGCTTTCAACTTCCAAAGCATCCGATAACTTTTTCTTTGTATTTGGCGTGCCTTCATTTGTGTTGCTCGAAGAAGTATCGTCTCCAGAATTTCCAGCAAACGCATACATATCGCTAAACGGGTTCATGAAAATATCATCCATCTTGAACGTACCTGAAAAATCAGCAAACACTTAGAAAATTTTCGAAATTTTTTGAAAAAAACAGCAATTTCGAGCGAAATCAGCTTTCAAGCGAAATCAATCAGGAACTGTTCGAGCGAAATCAAAGTTAATCTGATTTCGAGCATAATCAGGTGATTAGTTTCGAGCGGAATCAGAATTGTTCTGATTTCGAGCGGAATCAGAAAGTGAGTTTCGAGCGAAATCAGAAGAGTTCTGATTTCGAGCGGAATCAGACTATGTCTCTCGAGCGGAATTAGAATTATTCAACTTCGAGCGAAATCAGGAACAACTTTTCGAGCGAAATCAGAAAGTTATGCTATTTCTCTCCAAATGACCTGTACTTTTCGAGCGGAATTAACCTTTTTATCGAAGAACTTTACGAGCGGAATCAGATTATTAGGTCATTTTTGCCAGTTTTACTTCGAATTTTAACCTGATTCTTTTTAGGGTTTGTTAATTCTATGTTTTACACAATATACTCAATTTTTCGGCCATTTCAACCGCTGAAACTAGTTCAAATCAGAAAAATATGAGAAGAAGTGAGGAGAAGTAAGAGAAACTGGAAGAATCAAGCTATAATGGTATGAACTCCTCGTCCTGAGCTCTGATACAACTTGTTGGACCGTGTTGTGACCCTAAACAGTCAGTAAAAGGCAGTTCATCTTCATGTACTGAGGCGGAATCAAAGTAAATGAAGTCACACAGCTTTATCCTCTTAATGTCCTTTCTATTAACACTTTTCGAGTCAATTACAATGATTTCTGACAAAATTTTGGCAGCACCTCGACTCTAATTCCGCTCCGAAGTTACTGAATGAGATCACACATCAGGTATATATAGTGTTGCTGATTCCACTCGAAACAGTAGGAGCGGAATCACCATGTGATCTTTACGAGCGGAATCACCTAGTTAACTTGGAGCGGAATCACCCATATCATCTAGGAGCGGAATTAACATGATAATTCTGATTTCGTTTCAAATGACATGAATGTCATTTGGAGCAGAATCACACTCTAAAACCCTATCCTTGATTTCCGTGCTCCAATCTAACCTATCTAGACCTAAGACTCGATTAAGACGCAGTAAACAGACATTCAATGCACCAACATAATCGTTAAAGGTTCTTCTTATTTATTTATTTCGTTCATAAATATGGTTATTTAACTATTCTAATTTATTTAGTTTAATTAATTAAATAAATTTTACTATTTAAAAGTTTATTTAATAATATTTAGTTAGTCTCGTTAGATAATAAAGTTAGTAAAATTAACTTACTTAGTTTAAACCTTAAGCTTAGTTTTCTTTAAAAAAATGATATAACTTAGTTAAAGACAAGGGTTGTTAGTGTAATGTGCTGAAACTTAAACTTGCAGGGACCAATTGTGCTAATTGCTGAAAGATCAATGTTTAAAACAAAAAATAAATAAACAAAAAAAAGTTGCAGACCCCAGGGTTCGAACCCAGATCACAGCAACAACCAAACCACACGCTAACCGCTGGGCCACGGCCTTCACATCGAAATAAACCCACACCGTTAATCCCTTAAACACTCGTCCAGATCGGTCCAGGCAGCCCGCGATCAGGTCAGTTGGTCTTCGCGGCCCGCCAAGCTGGCCCAACGCGCA